>NW_026970366.1:0-293755 GCF_028390025.1 Pseudophryne corroboree
CAATTTCTGCTTTAAACTTTAGGTACTATCCCAAAATGTATCACTAAGGTGACAGAAGTTGATTTCGGGCATCATTTTTGAACAGGAGCTTCAACCGTTTTGTGGCATATGAGAAATTCCCTAAGCCCCGGACCTGTCGATTTTGGTCAAAAATGAAAATTTCAAAAGTGCCCCAATTTCTGCTTTAAACTTTAGGTACTATCCCAAAATGTATCACTAAGGTGACAGAAGTTGATTTCGGAGCATCATTTTTGAACAGGAGCTTCAACCGTTTTGTGGCATATGAGAAATTCCCTAAGCCCCGGACCTGTCGATTTTGGTCAAAAATGAAAATTTCAAAAGTGCCCCAATTTCTGCTTTAAACTTTAGGTACTATCCCAAAATGTATCACTAAGGTGACAGAAGTTGATTTTGGAGCATCATTTTTGAACAAGAGCTTCAACCGTTTTGTGGCATATGAGAATTCCCTAAGCCCCGGACCTGTCGATGTTGGTCAAAAATGAAAATTTCAAAAGTGCCCCAATTTCTGCTTTAAACTTTAGGTACTATCCCAAAATGTATCACTAAGGTGACAGAAGTTGATTTCGGAGCATCATTTTTGAACAGGAGCTTCAACCGTTTTGTGGCATATGAGAAATTCCCTAAGCCCCGGACCTGTCGATTTTGGTCAAAAATGAAAATTTCAAAAGTGCCCCAATTTCTGCTTTAAACTTTAGGTACTATCCCAAAATGTATCACTAAGGTGACAGAAGTTGATTTCGGAGCATCATTTTTGAACAGGAGCTTCAATCGTTTTGTGGCATATGAGAATTCCATAAGCCCGGACCTGTCGATTTTGGTCCAAAACTGAAAATTTCAAAAGTGCCCCAATTTCTGCTTTAAACTTTAGGTACTATCCCAAAATGTATCACTAAGGTGACAGAAGTTGAATCGGAGCATCATTTTTGAACAGGAGCTTCAAACGTTTTGTGGCATATGAGAAATTCCCTAAGCCCCAGACCTGTCGATTTTGGTCAAAAATGAAAATTTCAAAAGTGCCCCAATTTCTGCTTTAAACTTTAGGTACTATCCCAAAATGTATCACTAAGGTGACAGAAGTTGATTTCGGAGCATCATTTTTGAACAGGAGCTTCAACCGTTTTGTGGCATATGAGAAATTCCCTAAGCCCCGGACCTGTCGATTTTGGTCAAAAATGAAAATTTCAAAAGTGCCCCAATTTCTGCTTTAAACTTTAGGTACTATCCCAAAATGTATCACTAAGGTGACAGAAGTTGATTTCGGAGCATCATTGTTGAACAGGAGCTTCAACCGTTTTGTGGCATATGAGAATTCCATAAGCCCCGGACCTGTCGATTTTGGTCAAAAATGAAAATTTCAAAAGTGCCCAATTTCTGCTTTAAACTTTAGGTACTATCCCAAAATGTATCACTAAGGTGACAGAAGTTGATTTCGGAGCATCATTTTTGAACAGGAGCTTCAACCGTTTTGTGGCATATGAGAATTCCATAAGCCCCGGACCTGTCGATTTTGGTCAAAAATGAAAATTTCAAAAGTGCCCCAATTTCTGCTTTAAACTTTAGGTACTATCCCAAAATGTATCACTAAGGTGACAGAAGTTGATTTCGGAGCATCATTTTTGAACAGGAGCTTCAACCGTTTTGTGGCATATGAGAAATTCCCTAAGCCCCGGACCTGTCGATTTTGGTCAAAAATGAAAATTTCAAAAGTGCCCCAATGTCTACTTTAAACTTTAGGTACTATCCCAAAATGTATCACTAAGGTGACAGAAGTTGATTTCGGAGCATCATTTTTGAACAGGAGCTTCAACCGTTTTGTGGCATATGAGAAATTCCCTAAGCCCCGGACCTGTCGATTTTGGTCAAAAATGAAAATTTCAAAAGTTCCCAAATTTCTGCTTTAAACTTTAGGTACTATCCCAAAATGTATCACTAAGGTGACAGAAGTTGATTTCGGAGCATCATTTTTGAACAGGAGCTTCAACCGTTTTGTGGCATATGAGAATTCCATAAGCCCCGGACCTGTCGATTTTGGTCAAAAATGAAAATTTCAAAAGTGCCCCAATTTCTGTTTTAAACTTTAGGTACTATCCCAAAATGTATCACTGAGGTGACAGAAGTTGATTTCGGAGCATCATTTTTGAACAGGAGCTTCAACCGTTTTGTGGCATATGAGAAATTCCTTAAGACCCGGACTTGTCGATTTTGGTCAAAAATGAAAATTTCAAAAGTGCCCCAATTTCTGCTTTAAACTTTAGGTACTATCCCAAAATGTATCACTAAGGTGACAGAAGTTGATTACGGAGCATCATTTTTGAACAGGAGATTCTACCGTTTTGTGGCATATGAGAAATTCCCTAAGCCCCGAACCTGTCGATTTTGGTCAAAAATGAAAATTTCAAAAGTGCCCCAATGTCTGCTTTAAACTTTAGGTACTACCCCAAAATGTATCACTAAGGTGACAGAAGTTGATTTCGGAGCATCATTTTTGAACAGGAGCTTCAACCGTTTTGTGGCATATGAGAATTCCATAAGCCCCGGACCTGTCGATTTTGGTCAAAAATCAAAATTTCAAAAGTGCCCCAATTTCTGCTTTAAACTTTAGGTACTATCCCAAAATGTATCACTAAGGTGACAGAAGTTGATTACGGAGCATCATTTTTGAACAGGAGATTCTACCGTTTTGTGGCATATGAGAAATTCCCTAAGCCCCGGACCTGTCGATTTTGGTCAAAAATGAAAATTTCAAAAGTGCCCCAATTTCTGCTTTAAACTTTAGGTACTATCCCAAAATGTATCACTAAGGTGACAGAAGTTGATTTCGGAGCATCATTTTTGAACAGGAGCTTCAACCGTTTTGTGGCATATGAGAAATTCCCTAAGCCCCGGACCTGTCGATTTTGGTCAAAAATGAAAATTTCAAAAGTGCCCCAATTTCTGCTTTAAACTTTAGGTACTATCCCAAAATGTATCACTGAGGTGACAGAAGTTGATTTCGGAGCATCATTTTTGAACAGGAGCTTCAACCGTTTTGTGGCATATGAGAAATTCCCTAAGCCCCGGACCTGTCGATTTTGGTCAAAAATGAAAATTTCAAAAGTGCCCCACAATTTCTGCTTTAAACTTTAGGTACTATCCCAAAATGTATCACTGAGGTGACAGAAGTTGATTTCGGAGCATCATTTTTGAACAGGAGCTTCAACCGTTTTGTGGCATATGAGAAATTCCCTAAGCCCCGGACCTGTCGATTTTGGTCAAAAATGAAAATTTCAAAAGTGCCCCAATTTCTGCTTTAAACTTTAGGTACTATCCCAAAATGTATCACTAAGGTGACAGAAGTTGATTTCGGAGCATCATTTTTGAACAGGAGCTTCAATCGTTTTGTGGCATATGAGAATTCCATAAGCCCGGACCTGTCGATTTTGGTCAAAACTGAAAATTTCAAAAGTGCCCCAATTTCTGCTTTAAACTTTAGGTACTATCCCAAAATGTATCACTGAGGTGACAGAAGTTGATTTCGGAGCATCATTTTTGAACAGGAGCTTCAACCGTTTTGTGGCATATGAGAAATTCCCTAAGCCCCGGACCTGTCGATTTTGGTCAAAAATGAAAATTTCAAAAGTGCCCCAATTTCTGCTTTAAACTTTAGGTACTATCCCAAAATGTATCACTAAGGTGACAGAAGTTGATTTCGGAGCATCATTTTTGAACAGGAGCTTCAATCGTTTTGTGGCATATGAGAATTCCATAAGCCCGGACCTGTCGATTTTGGTCAAAACTGAAAATTTCAAAAGTGCCCCAATTTCTGCTTTAAACTTTAGGTACTATCCCAAAATGTATCACTAAGGTGACAGAAGTTGAATCGGAGCATCATTTTTGAACAGGAGCTTCAAACGTTTTGTGGCATATGAGAAATTCCCTAAGCCCCAGACCTGTCGATTTTGGTCAAAAATGAAAATTTCAAAAGTGCCCCAATTTCTGCTTTAAACTTTAGGTACTATCCCAAAATGTATCACTAAGGTGACAGAAGTTGATTTCGGAGCATCATTTTTGAACAGGAGCTTCAACCGTTTTGTGGCATATGAGAAATTCCCTAAGCCCCGAACCTGTCGATTTTGGTCAAAAATGAAAATTTCAAAAGTGCCCCAATGTCTGCTTTAACTTTAGGTACTACCCCAAAATGTATCACTAAGGTGACAGAAGTTGATTTCGGAGCATCATTTTTGAACAGGAGCTTCAACCGTTTTGTGGCATATGAGAATTCCATAAGCCCCGGACCTGTCGATTTTGGTCAAAAATCAAAATTTCAAAAGTGCCCCAATTTCTGCTTTAAACTTTAGGTACTATCCCAAAATGTATCACTAAGGTGACAGAAGTTGATTACGGAGCATCATTTTTGAACAGGAGATTCTACCGTTTTGTGGCATATGAGAAATTCCCTAAGCCCCGGACCTGTCGATTTTGGTCAAAAATGAAAATTTCAAAAGTGCCCCAATTTCTGCTTTAAACTTTAGGTACTATCCCAAAATGTATCACTAAGGTGACAGAAGTTGATTTCGGAGCATCATTTTTGAACAGGAGCTTCAACCGTTTTGTGGCATATGAGAAATTCCCTAAGCCCCGGACCTGTCGATTTTGGTCAAAAATGAAAATTTCAAAAGTGCCCCAATTTCTGCTTTAAACTTTAGGTACTATCCCAAAATGTATCACTGAGGTGACAGAAGTTGATTTCGGAGCATCATTTTTGAACAGGAGCTTCAACCGTTTTGTGGCATATGAGAAATTCCCTAAGCCCCGGACCTGTCGATTTTGGTCAAAAATGAAAATTTCAAAAGTGCCCCAATTTCTGCTTTAAACTTTAGGTACTATCCCAAAATGTATCACTAAGGTGACAGAAGTTGATTTTGGAGCATCATTTTTGAACAGGAGCTTCAACCGTTTTGTGGCATATGAGAATTCCATAAGCCCCGGACCTGTCGATTTTGGTCAAAAATGAAAATTTCAAAAGTGCCCCAATTTCTGCTTTAAACTTTAGGTACTATCCCAAAATGTATCACTAAGGTGACAGAAGTTGATTTTGGAGCATCATTTTTGAACAAGAGCTTCAACCGTTTTGTGGCATATGAGAATTCCCTAAGCCCCGGACCTGTCGATTTTGGTCAAAAATGAAAATTTCAAAAGTGCCCCAATTTCTGCTTTAAACTTTAGGTACTATCCCAAAATGTATCACTAAGGTGACAGAAGTTGATTTCGGAGCATCATTTTTGAACAGGAGCTTCAACCGTTTTGTGGCATATGAGAAATTCCCTAAGCCCCGGACCTGTCGATTTTGGTCAAAAATGAAAATTTCAAAAGTGCCCCAATTTCTGCTTTAAACTTTAGGTACTATCCCAAAATGTATCACTAAGGTGACAGAAGTTGATTTCGGAGCATCATTTTTGAACAGGAGCTTCAACCGTTTTGTGGCATATGAGAAATTCCCTAAGCCCCGAACCTGTCGATTTTGGTCAAAAATGAAAATTTCAAAAGTGCCCCAATGTCTGCTTTAAACTTTAGGTACTACCCCAAAAATGTATCACTAAGGTGACAGAAGTTGATTTCGGAGCATCATTTTTGAACAGGAGCTTCAACCGTTTTGTGGCATATGAGAATTCCATAAGCCCCGGACCTGTCGATTTTGGTCAAAAATCAAAATTTCAAAAGTGCCCCAATTTCTGCTTTAAACTTTAGGTACTATCCCAAAATGTATCACTAAGGTGACAGAAGTTGATTACGGAGCATCATTTTTGAACAGGAGATTCTACCGTTTTGTGGCATATGAGAAATTCCCTAAGCCCCGGACCTGTCGATTTTGGTCAAAAATGAAAATTTCAAAAGTGCCCCAATTTCTGCTTTAAACTTTAGGTACTATCCCAAAATGTATCACTAAGGTGACAGAAGTTGATTTCGGAGCATCATTTTTGAACAGGAGCTTCAACCGTTTTGTGGCATATGAGAAATTCCCTAAGCCCCGGACCTGTCGATTTTGGTCAAAAATGAAAATTTCAAAAGTGCCCCAATTTCTGCTTTAAACTTTAGGTACTATCCCAAAATGTATCACTGAGGTGACAGAAGTTGATTTCGGAGCATCATTTTTGAACAGGAGCTTCAACCGTTTTGTGGCATATGAGAAATTCCCTAAGCCCCGGACCTGTCGATTTTGGTCAAAAATGAAAATTTCAAAAGTGCCCCAATTTCTGCTTTAAACTTTAGGTACTATCCCAAAATGTATCACTAAGGTGACAGAAGTTGATTTCGGAGCATCATTTTTGAACAGGAGCTTCAATCGTTTTGTGGCATATGAGAATTCCATAAGCCCGGACCTGTCGATTTTGGTCAAAACTGAAAATTTCAAAAGTGCCCCAATTTCTGCTTTAAACTTTAGGTACTATCCCAAAATGTATCACTGAGGTGACAGAAGTTGATTTCGGAGCATCATTTTTGAACAGGAGCTTCAACCGTTTTGTGGCATATGAGAAATTCCCTAAGCCCCGGACCTGTCGATTTTGGTCAAAAATGAAAATTTCAAAAGTGCCCCAATTTCTGCTTTAAACTTTAGGTACTATCCCAAAATGTATCACTAAGGTGACAGAAGTTGATTTCGGAGCATCATTTTTGAACAGGAGCTTCAATCGTTTTGTGGCATATGAGAATTCCATAAGCCCGGACCTGTCGATTTTGGTCAAAACTGAAAATTTCAAAAGTGCCCCAATTTCTGCTTTAAACTTTAGGTACTATCCCAAAATGTATCACTAAGGTGACAGAAGTTGAATCGGAGCATCATTTTTGAACAGGAGCTTCAAACGTTTTGTGGCATATGAGAAATTCCCTAAGCACCAGACCTGTCGATTTTGGTCAAAAATGAAAATTTCAAAAGTGCCCCAATTTCTGCTTTAAACTTTAGGTACTATCCCAAAATGTATCACTAAGGTGACAGAAGTTGATTTCGGAGCATCATTTTTGAACAGGAGCTTCAACCGTTTTGTGGCATATGAGAAATTCCCTAAGCCCCGAACCTGTCGATTTTGGTCAAAAATGAAAATTTCAAAAGTGCCCCAATGTCTGCTTTAAACTTTAGGTACTACCCCAAAATGTATCACTAAGGTGACAGAAGTTGATTTCGGAGCATCATTTTTGAACAGGAGCTTCAACCGTTTTGTGGCATATGAGAATTCCATAAGCCCCGGACCTGTCGATTTTGGTCAAAAATCAAAATTTCAAAAGTGCCCCAATTTCTGCTTTAAACTTTAGGTACTATCCCAAAATGTATCACTAAGGTGACAGAAGTTGATTACGGAGCATCATTTTTGAACAGGAGATTCTACCGTTTTGTGGCATATGAGAAATTCCCTAAGCCCCGGACCTGTCGATTTTGGTCAAAAATGAAAATTTCAAAAGTGCCCCAATTTCTGCTTTAAACTTTAGGTACTATCCCAAAATGTATCACTAAGGTGACAGAAGTTGATTTCGGAGCATCATTTTTGAACAGGAGCTTCAACCGTTTTGTGGCATATGAGAAATTCCCTAAGCCCCGGACCTGTCGATTTTGGTCAAAAATGAAAATTTCAAAAGTGCCCCAATTTCTGCTTTAAACTTTAGGTACTATCCCAAAATGTATCACTGAGGTGACAGAAGTTGATTTCGGAGCATCATTTTTGAACAGGAGCTTCAACCGTTTTGTGGCATATGAGAAATTCCCTAAGCCCCGGACCTGTCGATTTTGGTCAAAAATGAAAATTTCAAAAGTGCCCCAATTTCTGCTTTAAACTTTAGGTACTATCCCAAAATGTATCACTAAGGTGACAGAAGTTGATTTTGGAGCATCATTTTTGAACAGGAGCTTCAACCGTTTTGTGGCATATGAGAATTCCATAAGCCCCGGACCTGTCGATTTTGGTCAAAAATGAAAATTTCAAAAGTGCCCCAATTTCTGCTTTAAACTTTAGGTACTATCCCAAAATGTATCACTAAGGTGACAGAAGTTGATTTTGGAGCATCATTTTTGAACAAGAGCTTCAACCGTTTTGTGGCATATGAGAATTCCCTAAGCCCCGGACCTGTCGATTTTGGTCAAAAATGAAAATTTCAAAAGTGCCCCAATTTCTGCTTTAAACTTTAGGTACTATCCCAAAATGTATCACTAAGGTGACAGAAGTTGATTTCGGAGCATCATTTTTGAACAGGAGCTTCAACCGTTTTGTGGCATATGAGAAATTCCCTAAGCCCCGGACCTGTCGATTTTGGTCAAAAATGAAAATTTCAAAAGTGCCCCAATTTCTGCTTTAAACTTTAGGTACTATCCCAAAATGTATCACTAAGGTGACAGAAGTTGATTTCGGAGCATCATTTTTGAACAGGAGCTTCAACCGTTTTGTGGCATATGAGAAATTCCCTAAGCCCCGAACCTGTCGATTTTGGTCAAAAATGAAAATTTCAAAAGTGCCCCAATGTCTGCTTTAAACTTTAGGTACTACCCCAAAATGTATCACTAAGGTGACAGAAGTTGATTTCGGAGCATCATTTTTGAACAGGAGCTTCAACCGTTTTGTGGCATATGAGAATTCCATAAGCCCCGGACCTGTCGATTTTGGTCAAAAATCAAAATTTCAAAAGTGCCCCAATTTCTGCTTTAAACTTTAGGTACTATCCCAAAATGTATCACTAAGGTGACAGAAGTTGATTACGGAGCATCATTTTTGAACAGGAGATTCTACCGTTTTGTGGCATATGAGAAATTCCCTAAGCCCCGGACCTGTCGATTTTGGTCAAAAATGAAAATTTCAAAAGTGCCCCAATTTCTGCTTTAAACTTTAGGTACTATCCCAAAATGTATCACTAAGGTGACAGAAGTTGATTTCGGAGCATCATTTTTGAACAGGAGCTTCAACCGTTTTGTGGCATATGAGAAATTCCCTAAGCCCCGGACCTGTCGATTTTGGTCAAAAATGAAAATTTCAAAAGTGCCCCAATTTCTGCTTTAAACTTTAGGTACTATCCCAAAATGTATCACTAAGGTGACAGAAGTTGATTTTGGAGCATCATTTTTGAACAGGAGCTTCAACCGTTTTGTGGCATATGAGAATTCCATAAGCCCCGGACCTGTCGATTTTGGTCAAAAATGAAAATTTCAAAAGTGCCCCAATTTCTGCTTTAAACTTTAGGTACTATCCCAAAATGTATCACTAAGGTGACAGAAGTTGATTTTGGAGCATCATTTTTGAACAAGAGCTTCAACCGTTTTGTGGCATATGAGAATTCCCTAAGCCCCGGACCTGTCGATTTTGGTCAAAAATGAAAATTTCAAAAGTGCCCCAATTTCTGCTTTAAACTTTAGGTACTATCCCAAAATGTATCACTAAGGTGACAGAAGTTGATTTCGGAGCATCATTTTTGAACAGGAGCTTCAACCGTTTTGTGGCATATGAGAAATTCCCTAAGCCCCGGACCTGTCGATTTTGGTCAAAAATGAAAATTTCAAAAGTGCCCCAATTTCTGCTTTAAACTTTAGGTACTATCCCAAAATGTATCACTAAGGTGACAGAAGTTGATTTCGGAGCATCATTTTTGAACAGGAGCTTCAATCGTTTTGTGGCATATGAGAATTCCATAAGCCCGGACCTGTCGATTTTGGTCAAAACTGAAAATTTCAAAAGTGCCCCAATTTCTGCTTTAAACTTTAGGTACTATCCCAAAATGTATCACTAAGGTGACAGAAGTTGAATCGGAGCATCATTTTTGAACAGGAGCTTCAAACGTTTTGTGGCATATGAGAAATTCCCTAAGCCCCAGACCTGTCGATTTTGGTCAAAAATGAAAATTTCAAAAGTGCCCCAATTTCTGCTTTAAACTTTAGGTACTATCCCAAAATGTATCACTAAGGTGACAGAAGTTGATTTCGGAGCATCATTTTTGAACAGGAGCTTCAACCGTTTTGTGGCATATGAGAAATTCCCTAAGCCCCGGACCTGTCGATTTTGGTCAAAAATGAACATTTCAAACGTGCCCCAATTTCTGCTTTAAACTTTAGGTACTATCCCAAAATGTATCACTAAGGTGACAGAAGTTGATTTCGGAGCATCATTGTTGAACAGGAGCTTCAACCGTTTTGTGGCATATGAGAATTCCATAAGCCCCGGACCTGTCGATTTTGGTCAAAAATGAAAATTTCAAAAGTGCCCCAATTTCTGCTTTAAACTTTAGGTACTATCCCAAAATGTATCACTAAGGTGACAGAAGTTGATTTCGGAGCATCATTTTTGAACAGGAGCTTCAACCGTTTTGTGGCATATGAGAAATTCCCTAAGCCCCGGACCTGTCGATTTTGGTCAAAAATGAAAATTTCAAAAGTGCCCCAATGTCTACTTTAAACTTTAGGTACTATCCCAAAATGTATCACTAAGGTGACAGAAGTTGATTTCGGAGCATCATTTTTGAACAGGAGCTTCAACCGTTTTGTGGCATATGAGAAATTCCCTAAGCCCCGGACCTGTCGATTTTGGTCAAAAATGAAAATTTCAAAAGTTCCCCAATTTCTGCTTTAAACTTTAGGTACTATCCCAAAATGTATCACTAAGGTGACAGAAGTTGATTTCGGAGCATCATTTTTGAACAGGAGCTTCAACCGTTTTGTGGCATATGAGAATTCCATAAGCCCCGGACCTGTCGATTTTGGTCAAAAATGAAAATTTCAAAAGTGCCCCAATTTCTGTTTTAAACTTTAGGTACTATCCCAAAATGTATCACTGAGGTGACAGAAGTTGATTTCGGAGCATCATTTTTGAACAGGAGCTTCAACCGTTTTGTGGCATATGAGAAATTCCTTAAGACCCGGACCTGTCGATTTTGGTCAAAAATGAAAATTTCAAAAGTGCCCCAATTTCTGCTTTAAACTTTAGGTACTATCCCAAAATGTATCACTAAGGTGACAGAAGTTGATTACGGAGCATCATTTTTGAACAGGAGATTCTACCGTTTTGTGGCATATGAGAAATTCCCTAAGCCCCGAACCTGTCGATTTGGTCAAAAATGAAAATTTCAAAAGTGCCCCAATGTCTGCTTTAAACTTTAGGTACTACCCCAAAATGTATCACTAAGGTGACAGAAGTTGATTTCGGAGCATCATTTTTGAACAGGAGCTTCAACCGTTTTGTGGCATATGAGAATTCCATAAGCCCCGGACCTGTCGATTTTGGTCAAAAATCAAAATTTCAAAAGTGCCCCAATTTCTGCTTTAAACTTTAGGTACTATCCCAAAATGTATCACTAAGGTGACAGAAGTTGATTACGGAGCATCATTTTTGAACAGGAGATTCTACCGTTTTGTGGCATATGAGAAATTCCCTAAGCCCCGAACCTGTCGATTTTGGTCAAAAATGAAAATTTCAAAAGTGCCCCAATTTCTGCTTTAAACTTTAGATACTATCCCAAAATGTATCACTAAGGTGACAGAAGTTGATTTCGGGGCATCATTTTTGAACAGGAGCTTCAACCGTTTTGTGGCATATGAGAAATTCCTTAAGCCCCGGACTTGTCGATTTTGGTCAAAAATGAAAATTTCAAAAGTGCCCCAATTTCTGCTTTAAACTTTAGGTGCTATCCCAAAATGTATCACTAAGGTGACAGAAGTTGATTTCGGAGCATCATTTTTGAACAGGAGCTTCAACCGTTTTGTGGCATATGAGAAATTCCCTAAGCCCCGGACCTGTCGATTTTGGTCAAAAATGAAAATTTCAAAAGTGCCCCAATTTCTGCTTTAAACTTTAGGTACTATCCCAAAATGTATCACTAAGGTGACAGAAGTTGATTACGGAGCATCATTTTTGAACAGGAGATTCTACCGTTTTGTGGCATATGAGAAATTCCCTAAGCCCCGGACCTGTCGATTTTGGTCAAAAATGAAAATTTCAAAAGTGCCCCAATGTCTACTTTAAACTTTAGGTACTATCCCAAAATGTATCACTAAGGTGACAGAAGTTGATTTCGGAGCATCATTTTTGAACAGGAGCTTCAACCGTTTTGTGGCATATGAGAAATTCCATAAGCCCCGGACCTGTCCATTTTGGTCAAAAATGAAAATTTCAAAAGTGCCCCAATTTCTGCTTTAAACTTTAGGTACTATCCCAAAATGTATCACTAAGGTGACAGAAGTTGATTTTGGAGCATCATTTTTGAACAGGAGCTTCAACCGTTTTGTGGCATATGAGAATTCCATAAGCCCCGGACCTGTCGATTTTGGTCAAAAATGAAAATTTCAAAAGTGCCCCAATTTCTGCTTTAAACTTTAGGTACTATCCCAAAATGTATCACTAAGGTGACAGAAGTTGATTTCGGAGCATCATTTTTGAACAGGAGCTTCAACCGTTTTGTGGCATATGAGAAATTCCCTAAGCCCCGGACCTGTCGATTTTGGTCAAAAATGAAAATTTCAAAAGTGCCCCAATTTCTGCTTTAAACTTTAGGTACTATCCCAAAATGTATCACTAAGGTGACAGAAGTTGATTTCGGAGCATCATTTTTGAACAGGAGCTTCAATCGTTTTGTGGCATATGAGAATTCCATAAGCCCGGACCTGTCGATTTTGGTCAAAACTGAAAATTTCAAAAGTGCCCCAATTTCTGCTTTAAACTTTAGGTACTATCCCAAAATGTATCACTAAGGTGACAGAAGTTGAATCGGAGCATCATTTTTGAACAGGAGCTTCAAACGTTTTGTGGCATATGAGAAATTCCCTAAGCCCCAGACCTGTCGATTTTGGTCAAAAATGAAAATTTCAAAAGTGCCCCAATTTCTGCTTTAAACTTTAGGTACTATCCCAAAATGTATCACTAAGGTGACAGAAGTTGATTTCGGAGCATCATTTTTGAACAGGAGCTTCAACCGTTTTGTGGCATATGAGAAATTCCCTAAGCCCCGGACCTGTCGATTTTGGTCAAAAATGAACATTTCAAAAGTGCCCCAATTTCTGCTTTAAACTTTAGGTACTATCCCAAAATGTATCACTAAGGTGACAGAAGTTGATTTCGGAGCATCATTGTTGAACAGGAGCTTCAACCGTTTTGTGGCATATGAGAATTCCATAAGCCCCGGACCTGTCGATTTTGGTCAAAAATGAAAATTTCAAAAGTGCCCAATTTCTGCTTTAAACTTTAGGTACTATCCCAAAATGTATCACTAAGGTGACAGAAGTTGATTTCGGAGCATCATTTTTGAACAGGAGCTTCAACCGTTTTGTGGCATATGAGAATTCCATAAGCCCCGGACCTGTCGATTTTGGTCAAAAATGAAAATTTCAAAAGTGCCCCAATTTCTGCTTTAAACTTTAGGTACTATCCCAAAATGTATCACTAAGGTGACAGAAGTTGATTTCGGAGCATCATTTTTGAACAGGAGCTTCAACCGTTTTGTGGCATATGAGAAATTCCCTAAGCCCCGGACCTGTCGATTTTGGTCAAAAATGAAAATTTCAAAAGTGCCCCAATGTCTACTTTAAACTTTAGGTACTATCCCAAAATGTATCACTAAGGTGACAGAAGTTGATTTCGGAGCATCATTTTTGAACAGGAGCTTCAACCGTTTTGTGGCATATGAGAAATTCCCTAAGCCCCGGACCTGTCGATTTTGGTCAAAAATGAAAATTTCAAAAGTTCCCCAATTTCTGCTTTAAACTTTAGGTACTATCCCAAAATGTATCACTAAGGTGACAGAAGTTGATTTCGGAGCATCATTTTTGAACAGGAGCTTCAACCGTTTTGTGGCATATGAGAATTCCATAAGCCCCGGACCTGTCGATTTTGGTCAAAAATGAAAATTTCAAAAGTGCCCCAATTTCTGTTTTAAACTTTAGGTACTATCCCAAAATGTATCACTGAGGTGACAGAAGTTGATTTCGGAGCATCATTTTTGAACAGGAGCTTCAACCGTTTTGTGGCATATGAGAAATTCCTTAAGACCCGGACTTGTCGATTTTGGTCAAAAATGAAAATTTCAAAAGTGCCCCAATTTCTGCTTTAAACTTTAGGTACTATCCCAAAATGTATCACTAAGGTGACAGAAGTTGATTACGGAGCATCATTTTTGAACAGGAGATTCTACCGTTTTGTGGCATATGAGAAATTCCCTAAGCCCCGAACCTGTCGATTTTGGTCAAAAATGAAAATTTCAAAAGTGCCCCAATGTCTGCTTTAAACTTTAGATACTATCCCAAAATGTATCACTAAGGTGACAGAAGTTGATTTCGGAGCATCATTTTTGAACAGGAGCTTCAACCGTTTTGTGGCATATGAGAATTCCATAAGCCCCGGACCTGTCGATTTTGGTCAAAAATCAAAATTTCAAAAGTTCCCCAATTTCTGCTTTAAACTTTAGGTACTATCCCAAAATGTATCACTAAGGTGACAGAAGTTGATTACGGAGCATCATTTTTGAACAGGAGATTCTACCGTTTTGTGGCATATGAGAAATTCCCTAAGCCCCGAACCTGTCGATTTTGGTCAAAAATGAAAATTTCAAAAGTGCCCCAATTTCTGCTTTAAACTTTAGATACTATCCCAAAATGTATCACTAAGGTGACAGAAGTTGATTTCGGGGCATCATTTTTGAACAGGAGCTTCAACCGTTTTGTGGCATATGAGAAATTCCTTAAGCCCCGGACTTGTCGATTTTGGTCAAAAATTAAAATTTCAAAAGTGCCCCAATTTCTGCTTTAAACTTTAGGTGCTATCCCAAAATGTATCACTAAGGTGACAGAAGTTGATTTCGGAGCATCATTTTTGAACAGGAGCTTCAACCGTTTTGTGGCATATGAGAAATTCCCTAAGCCCCGGACCTGTCGATTTTGGTCAAAAATGAAAATTTCAAAAGTGCCCCAATTTCTGCTTTAAACTTTAGGTACTATCCCAAAATGTATCACTAAGGTGACAGAAGTTGATTACGGAGCATCATTTTTGAACAGGAGATTCTACCGTTTTGTGGCATATGAGAAATTCCCTAAGCCCCGGACCTGTCGATTTTGGTCAAAAATGAAAATTTCAAAAGTGCCCCAATGTCTACTTTAAACTTTAGGTACTATCCCAAAATGTATCACTAAGGTGACAGAAGTTGATTTCGGAGCATCATTTTTGAACAGGAGCTTCAACCGTTTTGTGGCATATGAGAAATTCCATAAGCCCCGGACCTGTCCATTTTGGTCAAAAATGAAAATTTCAAAAGTGCCCCAATTTCTGCTTTAAACTTTAGATACTATCCCAAAATGTATCACTAAGGTGACAGAAGTTGATTTCGGGGCATCATTTTTGAACAGGAGCTTCAACCGTTTTGTGGCATATGAGAAATTCCTTAAGCCCCGCAATTGTCGATTTTGGTCAAAAATGAAAATTTCAAAAGTGCCCCAATTTCTGCTTTAAACTTTAGGTACTATCCCAAAATGTATCACTAAGGTGACAGAAGTTGATTTTGGAGCATCATTTTTGAACAAGAGCTTCAACCGTTTTGTGGCATATGAGAATTCCCTAAGCCCCGGACCTGTCGATTTTGGTCAAAAATGAAAATTTCAAAAGTGCCCCAATTTCTGCTTTAAACTTTAGGTACTATCCCAAAATGTATCACTAAGGTGACAGAAGTTGATTTCGGAGCATCATTTTTGAACAGGAGCTTCAACCGTTTTGTGGCATATGAGAAATTCCCTAAGCCCCGGACCTGTCGATTTTGGTCAAAAATGAAAATTTCAAAAGTGCCCCAATTTCTGCTTTAAACTTTAGGTACTATCCCAAAATGTATCACTAAGGTGACAGAAGTTGATTTCGGAGCATCATTTTTGAACAGGAGCTTCAATCGTTTTGTGGCATATGAGAATTCCATAAGCCCGGACCTGTCGATTTTGGTCAAAACTGAAAATTTCAAAAGTGCCCCAATTTCTGCTTTAAACTTTAGGTACTATCCCAAAATGTATCACTAAGGTGACAGAAGTTGATTTCGGAGCATCATTGTTGAACAGGAGCTTCAACCGTTTTGTGGCATATGAGAATTCCATAAGCCCCGGACCTGTCGATTTTGGTCAAAAATGAAAATTTCAAAAGTGCCCAATTTCTGCTTTAAACTTTAGGTACTATCCCAAAATGTATCACTAAGGTGACAGAAGTTGATTTCGGAGCATCATTTTTGAACAGGAGCTTCAACCGTTTTGTGGCATATGAGAATTCCATAAGCCCCGGACCTGTCGATTTTGGTCAAAAATGAAAATTTCAAAAGTGCCCCAATTTCTGCTTTAAACTTTAGGTACTATCCCAAAATGTATCACTAAGGTGACAGAAGTTGATTTCGGAGCATCATTTTTGAACAGGAGCTTCAACCGTTTTGTGGCATATGAGAAATTCCCTAAGCCCCGGACCTGTCGATTTTGGTCAAAAATGAAAATTTCAAAAGTGCCCCAATGTCTACTTTAAACTTTAGGTACTATCCCAAAATGTATCACTAAGGTGACAGAAGTTGATTTCGGAGCATCATTTTTGAACAGGAGCTTCAACCGTTTTGTGGCATATGAGAAATTCCCTAAGCCCCGGACCTGTCGATTTTGGTCAAAAATGAAAATTTCAAAAGTTCCCCAATTTCTGCTTTAAACTTTAGGTACTATCCCAAAATGTATCACTAAGGTGACAGAAGTTGATTTCGGAGCATCATTTTTGAACAGGAGCTTCAACCGTTTTGTGGCATATGAGAATTCCATAAGCCCCGGACCTGTCGATTTTGGTCAAAAATGAAAATTTCAAAAGTGCCCCAATTTCTGTTTTAAACTTTAGGTACTATCCCAAAATGTATCACTGAGGTGACAGAAGTTGATTTCGGAGCATCATTTTTGAACAGGAGCTTCAACCGTTTTGTGGCATATGAGAAATTCCTTAAGACCCGGACTTGTCGATTTTGGTCAAAAATGAAAATTTCAAAAGTGCCCCAATTTCTGCTTTAAACTTTAGGTACTATCCCAAAATGTATCACTAAGGTGACAGAAGTTGATTACGGAGCATCATTTTTGAACAGGAGATTCTACCGTTTTGTGGCATATGAGAAATTCCCTAAGCCCCGAACCTGTCGATTTTGGTCAAAAATGAAAATTTCAAAAGTGCCCCAATGTCTGCTTTAAACTTTAGGTACTACCCCAAAATGTATCACTAAGGTGACAGAAGTTGATTTCGGAGCATCATTTTTGAACAGGAGCTTCAACCGTTTTGTGGCATATGAGAATTCCATAAGCCCCGGACCTGTCGATTTTGGTCAAAAATGAAAATTTCAAAAGTGCCCCAATTTCTGCTTTAAACTTTAGGTACTATCCCAAAATGTATCACTAAGGTGACAGAAGTTGATTACGGAGCATCATTTTTGAACAGGAGATTCTACCGTTTTGTGGCATATGAGAAATTCCCTAAGCCCCGGACCTGTCGATTTTGGTCAAAAATGAAAATTTCAAAAGTGCCCCAATTTCTGCTTTAAACTTTAGGTACTATCCCAAAATGTATCACTAAGGTGACAGAAGTTGATTTCGGAGCATCATTTTTGAACAGGAGCTTCAACCGTTTTGTGGCATATGAGAAATTCCCTAAGCCCCGGACCTGTCGATTTTGGTCAAAAATGAAAATTTCAAAAGTGCCCCAATTTCTGCTTTAAACTTTAGGTACTATCCCAAAATGTATCACTGAGGTGACAGAAGTTGATTTCGGAGCATCATTTTTGAACAGGAGCTTCAACCGTTTTGTGGCATATGAGAAATTCCCTAAGCCCCGGACCTGTCGATTTTGGTCAAAAATGAAAATTTCAAAAGTGCCCCAATTTCTGCTTTAAACTTTAAGTACTATCCCAAAATGTATCACTGAGGTGACAGAAGTTGATTTCGGAGCATCATTTTTGAACAGGAGCTTCAACCGTTTTGTGGCATATGAGAATTCCATAAGCCCCGGACCTGTCGATTTTGGTCAAAAATGAAAATTTCAAAAGTGCCCCAATTTCTGCTTTAAACTTTAGGTACTATCCCAAAATGTATCACTAAGGTGACAGAAGTTGATTTCGGAGCATCATTTTTGAACAGGAGCTTCAACCGTTTTGTGGCATATGAGAAATTCCCTAAGCCCCGGACCTGTCGATTTTGGTCAAAAATGAAAATTTCAAAAGTGCCCCAATTTCTGCTTTAAACTTTAGGTACTATCCCAAAATGTATCACTAAGGTGACAGAAGTTGATTACGGAGCATCATTTTTGAACAGGAGATTCTACCGTTTTGTGGCATATGAGAAATTCCCTAAGCCCCGGACCTGTCGATTTTGGTCAAAAATGAAAATTTCAAAAGTGCCCCAATGTCTACTTTAAACTTTAGGTACTATCCCAAAATGTATCACTAAGGTGACAGAAGTTGATTTCGGAGCATCATTTTTGAACAGGAGCTTCAACCGTTTTGTGGCATATGAGAAATTCCATAAGCCCCGGACCTGTCCATTTTGGTCAAAAATGAAAATTTCAAAAGTGCCCCAATTTCTGCTTTAAACTTTAGATACTATCCCAAAATGAATCACTAAGGTGACAGAAGTTGATTTCGGGGCATCATTTTTGAACAGGAGCTTCAACCGTTTTGTGGCATATGAGAAATTCCTTAAGCCCCGCACTTGTCGATTTTGGTCAAAAATGAAAATTTCAAAAGTGCCCCAATTTCTGCTTTAAACTTTAGGTACTATCCCAAAATGTATCACTAAGGTGACAGAAGTTGATTTTGGAGCATCATTTTTGAACAAGAGCTTCAACCGTTTTGTGGCATATGAGAATTCCCTAAGCCCCGGACCTGTCGATTTTGGTCAAAAATGAAAATTTCAAAAGTGCCCCAATTTCTGCTTTAAACTTTAGGTACTATCCCAAAATGTATCACTAAGGTGACAGAAGTTGATTTCGGAGCATCATTTTTGAACAGGAGCTTCAACCGTTTTGTGGCATATGAGAAATTCCCTAAGCCCCGGACCTGTCGATTTTGGTCAAAAATGAAAATTTCAAAAGTGCCCCAATTTCTGCTTTAAACTTTAGGTACTATCCCAAAATGTATCACTAAGGTGACAGAAGTTGATTTCGGAGCATCATTTTTGAACAGGAGCTTCAATCGTTTTGTGGCATATGAGAATTCCATAAGCCCGGACCTGTCGATTTTGGTCAAAACTGAAAATTTCAAAAGTGCCCCAATTTCTGCTTTAAACTTTAGGTACTATCCCAAAATGTATCACTAAGGTGACAGAAGTTGAATCGGAGCATCATTTTTGAACAGGAGCTTCAAACGTTTTGTGGCATATGAGAAATTCCCTAAGCCCCAGACCTGTCGATTTTGGTCAAAAATGAAAATTTCAAAAGTGCCCCAATTTCTGCTTTAAACTTTAGGTACTATCCCAAAATGTATCACTAAGGTGACAGAAGTTGATTTCGGAGCATCATTGTTGAACAGGAGCTTCAACCGTTTTGTGGCATATGAGAATTCCATAAGCCCCGGACCTGTCGATTTTGGTCAAAAATGAAAATTTCAAAAGTGCCCAATTTCTGCTTTAAACTTTAGGTACTATCCCAAAATGTATCACTAAGGTGACAGAAGTTGATTTCGGAGCATCATTTTTGAACAGGAGCTTCAACCGTTTTGTGGCATATGAGAATTCCATAAGCCCCGGACCTGTCGATTTTGGTCAAAAATGAAAATTTCAAAAGTGCCCCAATTTCTGCTTTAAACTTTAGGTACTATCCCAAAATGTATCACTAAGGTGACAGAAGTTGATTTCGGAGCATCATTTTTGAACAGGAGCTTCAACCGTTTTGTGGCATATGAGAAATTCCCTAAGCCCCGGACCTGTCGATTTTGGTCAAAAATGAAAATTTCAAAAGTGCCCCAATGTCTACTTTAAACTTTAGGTACTATCCCAAAATGTATCACTAAGGTGACAGAAGTTGATTTCGGAGCATCATTTTTGAACAGGAGCTTCAACCGTTTTGTGGCATATGAGAAATTCCCTAAGCCCCGGACCTGTCGATTTTGGTCAAAAATGAAAATTTCAAAAGTTCCCCAATTTCTGCTTTAAACTTTAGGTACTATCCCAAAATGTATCACTAAGGTGACAGAAGTTGATTTCGGAGCATCATTTTTGAACAGGAGCTTCAACCGTTTTGTGGCATATGAGAATTCCATAAGCCCCGGACCTGTCGATTTTGGTCAAAAATGAAAATTTCAAAAGTGCCCCAATTTCTGTTTTAAACTTTAGGTACTATCCCAAAATGTATCACTGAGGTGACAGAAGTTGATTTCGGAGCATCATTTTTGAACAGGAGCTTCAACCGTTTTGTGGCATATGAGAAATTCCTCAAGACCCGGACTTGTCGATTTTGGTCAAAAATGAAAATTTCAAAAGTGCCCCAATTTCTGCTTTAAACTTTAGGTACTATCCCAAAATGTATCACTAAGGTGACAGAAGTTGATTACGGAGCATCATTTTTGAACAGGAGATTCTACCGTTTTGTGGCATATGAGAAATTCCCTAAGCCCCGGACCTGTCGATTTTGGTCAAAAATGAAAATTTCAAAAGTGCCCCAATTTCTGCTTTAAACTTTAGGTACTATCCCAAAATGTATCACTAAGGTGACAGAAGTTGATTACGGAGCATCATTTTTGAACAGGAGATTCTACCGTTTTGTGGCATATGAGAAATTCCCTAAGCCCCGAACCTGTCGATTTTGGTCAAAAATGAAAATTTCAAAAGTGCCCCAATGTCTGCTTTAAACTTTAGATACTATCCCAAAATGTATCACTAAGGTGACAGAAGTTGATTTCGGAGCATCATTTTTGAACAGGAGCTTCAACCGTTTTGTGGCATATGAGAATTCCATAAGCCCCGGACCTGTCGATTTTGGTCAAAAATGAAAATTTCAAAAGTGCCCCAATTTCTGCTTTAAACTTTAGGTACTATCCCAAAATGTATCACTAAGGTGACAGAAGTTGATTACGGAGCATCATTTTTGAACAGGAGATTCTACCGTTTTGTGGCATATGAGAAATTCCCTAAGCCCCGGACCTGTCGATTTTGGTCAAAAATGAAAATTTCAAAAGTGCCCCAATTTCTGCTTTAAACTTTAGGTACTATCCCAAAATGTATCACTAAGGTGACAGAAGTTGATTTCGGAGCATCATTTTTGAACAGGAGCTTCAACCGTTTTGTGGCATATGAGAAATTCCCTAAGCCCCGGACCTGTCGATTTTGGTCAAAAATGAAAATTTCAAAAGTGCCCCAATTTCTGCTTTAAACTTTAGGTACTATCCCAAAATGTATCACTGAGGTGACAGAAGTTGATTTCGGAGCATCATTTTTGAACAGGAGCTTCAACCGTTTTGTGGCATATGAGAAATTCCCTAAGCCCCGGACCTGTCGATTTTGGTCAAAAATGAAAATTTCAAAAGTGCCCCAATTTCTGCTTTAAACTTTAAGTACTATCCCAAAATGTATCACTGAGGTGACAGAAGTTGATTTCGGAGCATCATTTTTGAACAGGAGCTTCAACCGTTTTGTGGCATATGAGAAATTCCCTAAGCCCCGGACCTGTCGATTTTGGTCAAAAATGAAAATTCAAAAGTGCCCCAATTTCTGCTTTAAACTTTAGGTACTATCCCAAAATGTATCACTAAGGTGACAGAAGTTGATTTTGGAGCATCATTTTGAACAGGAGCTTCAACCGTTTTGTGGCATATGAGAATTCCATAAGCCCCGGACCTGTCGATTTTGGTCAAAAATGAAAATTTCAAAAGTGCCCCAATTTCTGCTTTAAACTTTAGGTACTATCCCAAAATGTATCACTAAGGTGACAGAAGTTGATTTTGGAGCATCATTTTTGAACAAGAGCTTCAACCGTTTTGTGGCATATGAGAATTCCCTAAGCCCCGGACCTGTCGATTTTGGTCAAAAATGAAAATTTCAAAAGTGCCCCAATTTCTGCTTTAAACTTTAGGTACTATCCCAAAATGTATCACTAAGGTGACAGAAGTTGATTTCGGAGCATCATTTTTGAACAGGAGCTTCAACGTTTTGTGCATATGAGAAATTCCCTAAGCCCGGACCTGTCGATTTTGGTCAAAAATGAAAATTTCAAAAGTGCCCCAATTTCTGCTTTAAACTTTAGGTACTATCCCAAAATGTATCACTAAGGTGACAGAAGTGATTCGGAGCATCATTTTTGAACAGGAGCTTCAATCGTTTGTGGCATATGAGAATTCCATAAGCCCGGACCTGTCGATTTTGGTCAAAACTGAAAATTTCAAAGTGCCCCAATTTCTGCTTTAACTTTAGGTACTATCCCAAAATGTATCACTAAGGTGACAGAAGTGAATCGGAGCATCATTTTTGAACAGGAGCTTCAAACGTTTTGTGGCAATATGAGAAATTCCCTAAGCCCCAGACCTGTCGATTTGGTCAAAAATGAAAATTTCAAAGTGCCCCAATTTCTGCTTTAAACTTTAGGTACTATCTCCCAAAATGTATCACTAAGGTGACAGAAGTTGATTTCGGAGCATCATTTTTGAACAGGAGCTTCAACCGTTTTGTGGCATATGAGAAATTCCCAAAGCCCACGGACCTGTCGATTTTGGTC
This sequence comes from Pseudophryne corroboree, assembly GCF_028390025.1. Taxonomy (NCBI): domain Eukaryota; kingdom Metazoa; phylum Chordata; class Amphibia; order Anura; family Myobatrachidae; genus Pseudophryne; species Pseudophryne corroboree. The sequence continues at coordinate 22,695 of NW_026970366.1, forward strand.
AAAAATGAAAATTCAAAAGTGCCCCAATTTTTGCTTTAACTTTAGGTACTATCCCAAAATGTATCACTAAGGTGACAGAAGTTGATTTCGGAGCATCATTGTTGAACAGGAGCTTCAACCGTTTGTGGCATATGAGAATTCCATAAGCCCCGGACCTGTTGATTTTGGTCAAAAATGAAAATTTCAAAAGTGCCCAATTTCTGCTTTAAACTTTAGGTACTATCCCAAAAATGTATCACTAAGGTGACAGAAGTTGATTTCGGAGCATCATTTTTGAACAGGAGCTTCAACCGTTTTGTGGCATATGAGAATTCCATAAGCCCCGGACCTGTCGATTTGGTCAAAAATGAAAATTTCAAAGTGCCCCAATTTCTGCTTTAAACTTTAGGTACTATCCCAAAATGTATCACTAAGGTGACAGAAGTTGATTTCGGAGCATCATTTTTGAACAGGAGCTTCAACCGTTTTGTGGCATATGAGAAATTCCCTAAGCCCCGGACCTGTCGATTTTGGTCAAAAATGAAAATTTCAAAAGTGCCCCAATTTCTGCTTTAAACTTTAGGTACTATCCCAAAATGTATCACTAAGGTGACAGAAGTTGATTTCGGAGCATCATTTTTGAACAGGAGCTTCAACCGTTTTGTGGCATATGAGAATTCCATAAGCCCCGGACCTGTCGATTTTGGTCAAAAATGAAAATTTCAAAAGTGCCCCAATTTCTGCTTTAAACTTTAGATACTATCCCAAAATGTATCACTAAGGTGACAGAAGTTGATTTCGGGGCATCATTTTTTGAACAGGAGCTTCAACCGTTTTGTGGCATATGAGAAATTCCTTAAGCCCCGGACTTGTCGATTTTGGTCAAAAATGAAATTTCAAAAGTGCCCCAATTTCTGCTTTAAACTTTAGGTGCTTATCCCCAAAATGTATCACTAAGGTGACAGAAGTTGATTTCGGGAGCATCATTTTTGAACAGGAGCTTCAACCGTTTTGTGGCATATGAGAAATTCCCTAAGCCCCGGACCTGTCGATTTTGGTCAAAAATGAAAATTTCAAAGTGCCCCAATTTCTGCTTTAAACTTTAGGTGCTATCCCAAAATGTATCACTAAGGTGACAGAAGTTGATTTCGGAGCATCATTTTGAACAGGAGCTTCAACCGTTTTGTGGCATATGAGAAATTCCTTAAGACCCGGACTTGTCGATTTTGGTCAAAAATGAAAATTTCAAAGTGCCCAATTTCTGCTTTAAACTTTAGGTACTATCCCAAAATGTATCACTAAGGTGACAGAAGTTGATTACGGAGCATCATTTTTGAACAGGAGATTCTACCGTTTTGTGGCATATGAGAAATTCCCTAAGCCCCGAACCTGTCGATTTTGGTCAAAAATGAAAATTTCAAAGTGCCCCAATTTCTGCTTTAAACTTTAGATACTATCCCAAAATGTATCACTAAGGTGACAGAAGTTGATTTCGGGGCATCATTTTTGAACAGGAGCTTCAACCGTTTTGTGGCATATGAGAAATTCCATAAGCCCCGGACCTGTCCATTTTGGTCAAAAATGAAAATTTCAAAGTGCCCCAATTTCTGCTTTAAACTTTAGATACTATCCCAAAATGTATCACTAAGGTGACAGAAGTTGATTTCGGGGCATCATTTTTGAACAGGAGCTTCAACCGTTTTGTGGCATATGAGAAATTCCTTAAGCCCCGCACTTGTCGATTTTGGTCAAAAATGAAAATTTCAAAGTGCCCCAATTTCTGCTTTAAACTTTAGGTGCTATCCAAAATGTATCACTAAGGTGACAGAAGTTGATTTCGGAGCATCATTTTTGAACAGGAGCTTCAACCGTTTTGTGGCATATGAGAAATTCCCTAAGCCCCGGACCTGTTCGATTTTGGTCAAAAATGAAATTTCAAAAGTGCCCAATGTCTACTTTAAACTTTAGGTACTATCCCAAAATGTATCACTAAGGTGACAGAAGTTGATTTCAGAGCATCATTTTTGAACAGGAGCTTCAACCGTTTTGTGGCATATGAGAATTCCATAAGCCCCGGACCTGTCAATTTTGGTCAAAAATGAAAATTTCAAAAGTGCCCCAATTTCTGCTTTAAACTTTAGATACTATCCCAAAATGTATCACTAAGGTGACAGAAGTTGATTTCGGGGCATCATTTTTGAACAGGAGCTTCAACCGTTTTGTGGCATATGAGAAATTCCTTAAGCCCCGGACTTGTCGATTTTGGTCAAAAATGAAAATTTCAAAAGTGCCCCAATTTCTGCTTTAAACTTTAGATACTATCCCAAAAAGTATCACTAAGGTGACAGAAGTTGATTTCGGGGCATCATTTTTGAACAGGAGCTTCAACCGTTTTGTGGCATATGAGAAATTCCTTAAGCCCCGTACTTGTCGATTTTGGTCAAAAATGAAAATTTCAAAAGTGCCCCAATTTCTGCTTTAAACTTTAGGTGCTATCCCAAAATGTATCACTGAGGTGACAGAAGTTGATTTCGGAGCATCATTTTTGAACAGGAGCTTCAACCGTTTTGTGGCATATGAGAATTCCATAAGCCCCGGACCTGTCGATTTTGGTCAAAAATGAAAATTTCAAAAGTGCCCCAATTTCTGCTTTAAACTTTAGGTACTATCCCAAAATGTATCACTAAGGTGACAGAAGTTAATTTCGGAGCATCATTTTTGAACAGGAACTTCAACCGTTTTGTGGCATATGAGAAATTCCCTAAGCTCCGGACCTGTCGATTTTGGTCAAAAATGAAAATTTCAAAAGTGCCCCAATTTCTGCTTTAAACTTTAGGTACTATCCCAAAATGTATCACTGAGGTGACAGAAGTTGATTTCGGAGCATCATTTTTGAACAGGAGCTTCAACCGTTTTGTGGCATATGAGAATTCCATAAGCCCCGGACCTGTCGATTTTGGTCAAAAATGAAAATTTCAAAAGTGCCCCAATTTCTGCTTTAAACTTTAGGTACTATCCCAAAATGTATCACTAAGGTGACAGAAGTTGATTTCGGAGCATCATTTTTGAACAGGAGCTTCAACCGTTTTGTGGCATATGAGAAATTCCCTAAGCCCCGGACCTGTCGATTTTGGACAAAAATGAAAATTTCAAAAGTGCCCCAATTTCTGCTTTAAACTTTAGGTACTATCCCAAAATGTATCACTAAGGTGACAGAAGTTGATTTTGGAGCATCATTTTTGAACAGGAGCTTCAACCGTTTTGTGGCATATGAGTATTCCCTAAGCCCCGGACCTGTCGATTTTGGTCAAAAATTAAAATTTCAAAAGTGCCCCAATTTCTGCTTTAAACTTTAGGTACTATCCCAAAATGTATCACTAAGGTGACAGAAGTTGATTTCGGAGCATCATTTTTGAACAGGAGCTTCAACCGTTTTGTGGCATATGAGAATTCCATAAGCCCCGTACCTGTCGATTTTGGTCAAAAATGAAAATTTCAAAAGTGCCCCAATTTCTGCTTTAAACTTTAGGTACTATCCCAAAATGTATCACTAAGGTGACAGAAGTTGATTTCGGAGCATCATTTTTGAACAGGAGCTTCAACCGTTTTGTGGCATATGAGAAATTCCCTAAGCCCCGGACTTGTCGATGTTGGTCAAAAATGAAAATTTCAAAAGTGCCCCAATTTCTGCTTTAAACTTTAGGTACTATCCCAAAATGTATCACTGAGGTGACAGAAGTTGATTTTGGAGCATCATTTTTGAACAGGAGCTTCAACCGTTTTGTGGCATATGAGAAATTCCCTAAGCCCCGGACCTGTCGATTTTGGTCAAAAATGAAAATTTCAAAAGTGCCCCAATGTCTGCTTTAAACTTTAGGTACTATCCCAAAATGTATCACTAAGGTGACAGAAGTTGATTTCGGAGCATCATTTTTGAACAGGAGCTTCAACCGTTTTGTGGCATATGAGAAATTCCCTAAGTTCCGGACCTGTCGATTTTGGTCAAAAATGAAAATTTCAAAAGTGCCCCAATTTCTGCTTTAAACTTTAGGTACTATCCCAAAATGTATAACTAAGATGACAGAAGTTGATTTCGGAGCATCATTTTTGAACAGGAGCTTCAACCGTTTTGTGGCATATGAGAAATTCCCTAAGCTCCGGACCTGTCGATTTTGGTCAAAAATGAAAATTTCAAAAGTGCCCCAATTTCTGCTTTAAACTTTAGGTACTATCCCAAAATGTATAACTAAGATGACAGAAGTTGATTTCGGAGCATCATTTTTGAACAGGAGCTTCAACCGTTTTGTGGCATATGAGAAATTCCCTAAGCCCAGGACCTGTCGATTTTGGTCCAAAATGAAAATTTCAAAAGTGCCCCAATTTCTGCTTTAAACTTTAGGTACTATCCCAAAATGTATCACTAAGGTGACAGAAGTTGATTATGGAGCATCATTTTTGAACAGGAGCTTCAACCGTTTTGTGGCATATGAGAATTCCATAAGCCCCGGACCTGTCGATGTTGGTCAAAAATGAAAATTTCAAAAGTGCCCCAATTTCTGCTTTAAACTTTAGGTACTATCCCAAAATGTATCACTAAGGTGACAGAAGTTAATTTCGGAGCATCATTTTTGAACAGGAACTTCAACCGTTTTGTGGCATATGAGAAATTCCCTAAGCTCCGGACCTGTCGATTTTGGTCAAAAATGAAAATTTCAAAAGTGCCCCAATTTCTGCTTTAAACTTTAGGTACTATCCCAAAATGTATCACTGAGGTGACAGAAGTTGATTTCGGAGCATCATTTTTGAACAGGAGCTTCAACCGTTTTGTGGCATATGAGAAATTTCCTAAGCCCCGGACCTGTCGATTTTGGTCAAAAATGAAAATGTCAAAAGTGCCCCAATTTCTGCTTTAAACTTTAGGTACTATCCCAAAATGTATCACTAAGGTGACAGAAGTTGATTTCGGAGCATCATTTTTGAACAGGAGCTTCAACCGTTTTGTGGCATATGAGAAATTCCCTAAGCCCCGGACCTGTCGATTTTGGTCAAAAATGAAAATTTCAAAAGTGCCCCAATTTCTGCTTTAAACTTTAGGTACTATCCCAAAATGTATCACTAAGGTGACAGAAGTTGATTTCGGAGCATCATTTTTGTACAGGAGCTTCAACCGTTTTGTGGCATATGAGAATTCCATAAGCCCCGGACCTGTCGATTTTGGTCAAAAATGAAAATTTCAAAAGTGCCCCAATTTCTGCTTTAAACTTTAGGTGCTATCCCAAAATGTATCACTAAGGTGACAGAAGTTGATTTTGGAGCATCATTTTTGAACAGGAGCTTCAACCGTTTTGTGGCATATGAGAAATTTCCTAAGCCCCGGACCTATCGATTTTGGTCAAAAATGAAAATGTCAAAAGTGCCCCAATTTCTGCTTTAAACTTTAGGTACTATCCCAAAATGTATCACTAAGGTGACAGAAGTTGATTTTGGAGCATCATTTTTGAACAGGAGCTTCAACCGTTTTGTGGCATATGAGAAATTTCCTAAGCCCCGGACCTGTCGATTTTGGTCAAAAATGAAAATGTCAAAAGTGCCCCAATTTCTGCTTTAAACTTTAGGTACTATCCCAAAATGTATCACTAAGGTGACAGAAGTTGATTTCGGAGCATCATTTTTGAACAGGAGCTTCAACCGTTTTGTGGCATATGAGAAATTCCCTAAGCCCCGGACCTGTCGATTTTGGTCAAAAATGAAAATTTCAAAAGTGCCCCAATTTCTGCTTTAAACTTTAGGTACTATCCCAAAATGTATCACTAAGGTGACAGAAGTTGATTTCGGAGCATCATTTTTGTACAGGAGCTTCAACCGTTTTGTGGCATATGAGAAATTCCCTAAGCCCCGGACCTGTCGATTTTGGTCAAAAATGAAAATTTCAAAAGTGCCCCAATTTCTGCTTTAAACTTTAGGTACTATCCCAAAATGTATCACTAAGGTGACAGAAGTTGATTTCGGAGCATCATTTTTGAACAGGAGCTTCAACCGATTTGTGGCATATGAGAATTCCCTAAGCCCCGGACCTGTCGATTTTGGTCCAAAATGAAAATTTCAAAAGTGCCCCAATTTCTGCTTTAAACTTTAGGTACTATCCCAAAATGTATCACTAAGGTGACAGAAGTTGATTTCGGAGCATCATTTTTGAACAGGAGCTTCAACCGTTTTGTGGCATATGAGAATTCCATAAGCCCCGGACCTGTCGATTTTGGTCAAAAATGAAAATTTCAAAAGTGCCCCAATTTCTGCTTTAAACTTTAGGTGCTATCCCAAAATGTATCACTAAGGTGACAGAAGTTGATTTTGGAGCATCATTTTTGAACAGGAGCTTCAACCGTTTTGTGGCATATGAGAAATTTCCTAAGCCCCGGACCTGTCGATTTTGGTCAAAAATGAAAATGTCAAAAGTGCCCCAATTTCTGCTTTAAACTTTAGGTACTATCCCAAAATGTATCACTAAGGTGACAGAAGTTGATTTCGGAGCATCATTTTTGAACAGGAGCTTCAACCGTTTTGTGGCATATGAGAATTCCCTAAGCCCCGGACCTGTCGATTTTGGTCCAAAATGAAAATTTCAAAAGTGCCCCAATTTCTGCTTTAAACTTTAGTTACTATCCCAAAATGTATCACTAAGGTGACAGAAGTTGATTTTGGAGCATCATTTTTGAACAGGAGCTTCAACCGTTTTGTGGCATATGAGAATTCCATAAGCCCCGGACCTGTCGATTTTGGTCAAAAATGAAAATTTCAAAAGTGCCCCAATTTCTGCTTTAAACTTTAGGTACTATCCCAAAATGTATCACTAAGGTGACAGAAGTTGATTTCGGAGCATCATTTTTGAACAGGAGCTTCAACCGTTTTGTGGCATATGAGAAATTCCCTAAGCCCCGGACTTGTCGATGTTGGTCAAAAATGAAAATTTCAAAAGTGCCCCAATTTCTGCTTTAAACTTTAGGTACTATCCCAAAATGTATCACTAAGGTGACAGAAGTTGATTTCGGAGCATCATTTTTGAACAGGAGCTTCAACCGTTTTGTGGCATATGAGAATTCCATAAGCCCCGGACCTGTCGATTTTGGTCCAAAATGAAAATTTCAAAAGTGCCCCAATTTCTGCTTTAAACTTTAGGTACTATCCCAAAATGTATCACTAAGGTGACAGAAGTTGATTTCGGAGCATCATTTTTGAACAGGAGCTTCAACCGTTTTGTGGCATATGAGAATTCCATAAGCCCCGGACCTGTCGATTTTGGTCAAAAATGAAAATTTCAAAAGTGCCCCAATTTCTGCTTTAAACTTTAGGTGCTATCCCAAAATGTATCACTAAGGTGACAGAAGTTGATTTTGGAGCATCATTTTTGAACAGGAGCTTCAACCGTTTTGTGGCATATGAGAAATTTCCTAAGCCCCGGACCTGTCGATTTTGGTCAAAAATGAAAATGTCAAAAGTGCCCCAATTTCTGCTTTAAACTTTAGGTACTATCCCAAAATGTATCACTAAGGTGACAGAAGTTGATTTCGGAGCATCATTTTTGAACAGGAGCTTCAACCGTTTTGTGGCATATGAGAAATTCCCTAAGCCCCGGACCTGTCGATTTTGGTCAAAAATGAAAATTTCAAAAGTGCCCCAATTTCTGCTTTAAACTTTAGGTACTATCCCAAAATGTATCACTAAGGTGACAGAAGTTGATTTCGGAGCATCATTTTTGTACAGGAGCTTCAACCGTTTTGTGGCATATGAGAAATTCCCTAAGCCCCGGACCTGTCGATTTTGGTCAAAAATGAAAATTTCAAAAGTGCCCCAATTTCTGCTTTAAACTTTAGGTACTATCCCAAAATGTATCACTAAGGTGACAGAAGTTGATTTCGGAGCATCATTTTTGAACAGGAGCTTCAACCGTTTTGTGGCATATGAGAATTCCATAAGCCCCGGACCTGTCGATTTTGGTCAAAAATGAAAATTTCAAAAGTGCCCCAATTTCTGCTTTAAACTTTAGGTACTATCCCAAAATGTATCACTAAGGTGACAGAAGTTGATTTCGGAGCATCATTTTTGAACAGGAGCTTCAACCGTTTTGTGGCATATGAGAATTCCCTAAGCCCCGGACCTGTCGATTTTGTTCCAAAATGAAAATTTCAAAAGTGCCCCAATTTCTGCTTTAAACTTTAGGTACTATCCCAAAATGTATCACTAAGGTGACAGAAGTTGATTTTGGAGCATCATTTTTGAACAGGAGCTTCAACCGTTTTGTGGCATATGAGAATTCCATAAGCCCCGGACCTGTCGATTTTGGTCAAAAATGAAAATTTCAAAAGTGCCCCAATTTCTGCTTTAAACTTTAGGTGCTATCCCAAAATGTATCACTAAGGTGACAGAAGTTGATTTCGGAGCATCATTTTTGAACAGGAGCTTCAACCGTTTTGTGGCATATGAGAATTCCATAAGCCCCGGACCTGTCGATTTTGGTCAAAAATGAAAATTTCAAAAGTGCCCCAATTTCTGCTTTAAACTTTAGGTACTATCCCAAAATGTATCACTAAGGTGACAGAAGTTGATTTCGGAGCATCATTTTTGAACAGGAGCTTCAACCGTTTTGTGGCATATGAGAATTCCCTAAGCCCCGGACCTGTCGATTTTGTTCCAAAATGAAAATTTCAAAAGTGCCCCAATTTCTGCTTTAAACTTTAGGTACTATCCCAAAATGTATCACTAAGGTGACAGAAGTTGATTTTGGAGCATCATTTTTGAACAGGAGCTTCAACCGTTTTGTGGCATATGAGAATTCCATAAGCCCCGGACCTGTCGATTTTGGTCAAAAATGAAAATTTCAAAAGTGCCCCAATTTCTGCTTTAAACTTTAGGTGCTATCCCAAAATGTATCACTAAGGTGACAGAAGTTGATTTTGGAGCATCATTTTTGAACAGGAGCTTCAACCGTTTTGTGGCATATGAGAAATTTCCTAAGCCCCGGACCTGTCGATTTTGGTCAAAAATGAAAATTTCAAAAGTGCCCCAATTTCTGCTTTAAACTTTAGGTACTATCCCAAAATGTATCACTAAGGTGACAGAAGTTGATTTCGGAGCATCATTTTTGAACAGGAGCTTCAACCGTTTTGTGGCATATGAGAATTCCATAAGCCCCGGACCTGTCGATTTTGGTCAAAAATGAAAATTTCAAAAGTGCCCCAATTTCTGCTTTAAACTTTAGGTGCTATCCCAAAATGTATCACTAAGGTGACAGAAGTTGATTTTGGAGCATCATTTTTGAACAGGAGCTTCAACCGTTTTGTGGCATATGAGAAATTTCCTAAGCCCCGGACCTGTCGATTTTGGTCAAAAATGAAAATGTCAAAAGTGCCCCAATTTCAGCTTTAAACTTTAGGTACTATCCCAAAATGTATCACTAAGGTGACAGAAGTTGATTTCGGAGCATCATTTTTGAACAGGAGCTTCAACCGTTTTGTGGCATATGAGAATTCCCTAAGCCCCGGACCTGTCGATTTTGGTCCAAAATGAAAATTTCAAAAGTGCCCCAATTTCTGCTTTAAACTTTAGTTACTATCCCAAAATGTATCACTAAGGTGACAGAAGTTGATTTTGGAGCATCATTTTTGAACAGGAGCTTCAACCGTTTTGTGGCATATGAGAATTCCATAAGCCCCGGACCTGTCGATTTTGGTCAAAAATGAAAATTTCAAAAGTGCCCCAATTTCTGCTTTAAACTTTAGGTACTATCCCAAAATGTATCACTAAGGTGACAGAAGTTGATTTCGGAGCATCATTTTTGAACAGGAGCTTCAACCGTTTTGTGGCATATGAGAATTTCCCTAAGCCCCAGACTTGTCGATGTTGGTCAAAAATGAAAATTTCAAAAGTGCCCCAATTTCTGCTTTAAACTTTAGGTAATATCCCAAAATGTATCACTAAGGTGACAGAAGTTGATTTCGGAGCATCATTTTTGAACAGGAGCTTCAACCGTTTTGTGGCATATGAGAATTCCATAAGCCCCGGACCTGTCGATTTTGGTCCAAAATGAAAATTTCAAAAGTGCCCCAATTTCTGCTTTAAACTTTAGGTACTATCCCAAAATGTATCACTAAGGTGACAGAAGTTGATTTCGGAGCATCATTTTTGAACAGGAGCTTCAACCGTTTTGTGGCATATGAGAATTCCATAAGCCCCGGACCTGTCGATTTTGGTCAAAAATGAAAATGTCAAAAGTGCCCCAATTTCTGCTTTAAACTTTAGGTGCTATCCCAAAATGTATCACTAAGGTGACAGAAGTTGATTTTGGAGCATCATTTTTGAACAGGAGCTTCAACCGTTTTGTGGCATATGAGAAATTTCCTAAGCCCCGGACCTGTCGATTTTGGTCAAAAATGAAAATGTCAAAAGTGCCCCAATTTCTGCTTTAAACTTTAGGTACTATCCCAAAATGTATCACTAAGGTGACAGAAGTTGATTTCGGAGCATCATTTTTGAACAGGAGCTTCAACCGTTTTGTGGCATATGAGAAATTCCCTAAGCCCCGGACCTGTCGATTTTGGTCAAAAATGAAAATTTCAAAAGTGCCCCAATTTCTGCTTTAAACTTTAGGTACTATCCCAAAATGTATCACTAAGGTGACAGAAGTTGATTTCGGAGCATCATTTTTGTACAGGAGCTTCAACCGTTTTGTGGCATATGAGAAATTCCCTAAGCCCCGGACCTGTCGATTTTGGTCAAAAATCAAAATTTCAAAAGTGCCCCAATTTCTGCTTTAAACTTTAGGTACTATCCCAAAATGTATCACTAAGGTGACAGAAGTTGATTTCGGAGCATCATTTTTGAACAGGAGCTTCAACCGTTTTGTGGCATATGAGAATTCCATAAGCCCCGGACCTGTCGATTTTGGTCAAAAATGAAAATTTCAAAAGTGCCCCAATTTCTGCTTTAAACTTTAGGTACTATCCCAAAATGTATCACTAAGGTGACAGAAGTTGATTTCGGAGCATCATTTTTGAACAGGAGCTTCAACCGTTTTGTGGCATATGAGAATTCCCTAAGCCCCGGACCTGTCGATTTTGGTCCAAAATGAAAATTTCAAAAGTGCCCCAATTTCTGCTTTAAACTTTAGGTACTATCCCAAAATGTATCACTAAGGTGACAGAAGTTGATTTCGGAGCATCATTTTTGAACAGGAGCTTCAACCGTTTTGTGGCATATGAGAATTCCATAAACCCCGGACCTGTCGATTTTGGTCAAAAATGAAAATTTCAAAAGTGCCCCAATTTCTGCTTTAAACTTTAGGTACTATCCCAAAATGTATCACTAAGGTGACAGAAGTTGATTTCGGAGCATCATTTTTGAACAGGAGCTTCAACCGTTTTGTGGCATATGAGAATTCCCTAAGCCCCGGACCTGTCGATTTTGGTCCAAAATGAAAATTTCAAAAGTGCCCCAATTTCTGCTTTAAACTTTAGTTACTATCCCAAAATGTATCACTAAGGTGACAGAAGTTGATTTTGGAGCATCATTTTTGAACAGGAGCTTCAACCGTTTTGTGGCATATGAGAATTCCATAAGCCCCGGACCTGTCGATTTTGGTCAAAAATGAAAATTTCAAAAGTGCCCCAATTTCTGCTTTAAACTTTAGGTACTATCCCAAAATGTATCACTAAGGTGACAGAAGTTGATTTCGGAGCATCATTTTTGAACAGGAGCTTCAACCGTTTTGTGGCATATGAGAAATTCCCTAAGCCCCGGACTTGTCGATGTTGGTCAAAAATGAAAATTTCAAAAGTGCCCCAATTTCTGCTTTAAACTTTAGGTACTATCCCAAAATGTATCACTAAGGTGACAGAAGTTGATTTTGGAGCATCATTTTTGAACAGGAGCTTCAACCGTTTTGTGGCATATGAGAAATTTCCTAAGCCCCGGACCTGTCGATTTTGGTCAAAAATGAAAATGTCAAAAGTGCCCCAATTTCTGCTTTAAACTTTAGGTACTATCCCAAAATGTATCACTAAGGTGACAGAAGTTGATTTCGGAGCATCATTTTTGAACAGGAGCTTCAACCGTTTTGTGGCATATGAGAAATTCCCTAAGCCCCGGACCTGTCGATTTTGGTCAAAAATGAAAATTTCAAAAGTGCCCCAATTTCTGCTTTAAACTTTAGGTACTATCCCAAAATGTATCACTAAGGTGACAGAAGTTGATTTCGGAGCATCATTTTTGTACAGGAGCTTCAACCGTTTTGTGGCATATGAGAAATTCCCTAAGCCCCGGACCTGTCGATTTTGGTCAAAAATGAAAATTTCAAAAGTGCCCCAATTTCTGCTTTAAACTTTAGGTACTATCCCAAAATGTATCACTAAGGTGACAGAAGTTGATTTCGGAGCATCATTTTTGAACAGGAGCTTCAACCGTTTTGTGGCATATGAGAATTCCCTAAGCCCCGGACCTGTCGATTTTGGTCCAAAATGAAAATTTCAAAAGTGCCCCAATTTCTGCTTTAAACTTTAGGTACTATCCCAAAATGTATCACTAAGGTGACAGAAGTTGATTTCGGAGCATCATTTTTGAACAGGAGCTTCAACCGTTTTGTGGCATATGAGAATTCCATAAGCCCCGGACCTGTCGATTTTGGTCAAAAATGAAAATTTCAAAAGTGCCCCAATTTCTGCTTTAAACTTTAGGTGCTATCCCAAAATGTATCACTAAGGTGACAGAAGTTGATTTTGGAGCATCATTTTTGAACAGGAGCTTCAACCGTTTTGTGGCATATGAGAAATTTCCTAAGCCCCGGACCTGTCGATTTTGGTCAAAAATGAAAATGTCAAAAGTGCCCCAATTTCTGCTTTAAACTTTAGGTACTATCCCAAAATGTATCACTAAGGTGACAGAAGTTGATTTCGGAGCATCATTTTTGAACAGGAGCTTCAACCGTTTTGTGGCATATGAGAATTCCCTAAGCCCCGGACCTGTCGATTTTGGTCCAAAATGAAAATTTCAAAAGTGCCCCAATTTCTGCTTTAAACTTTAGTTACTATCCCAAAATGTATCACTAAGGTGACAGAAGTTGATTTTGGAGCATCATTTTTGAACAGGAGCTTCAACCGTTTTGTGGCATATGAGAATTCCATAAGCCCCGGACCTGTCGATTTTGGTCAAAAATGAAAATTTCAAAAGTGCCCCAATTTCTGCTTTAAACTTTAGGTACTATCCCAAAATGTATCACTAAGGTGACAGAAGTTGATTTCGGAGCATCATTTTTGAACAGGAGCTTCAACCGTTTTGTGGCATATGAGAAATTCCCTAAGCCCCGGACTTGTCGATGTTGGTCAAAAATGAAAATTTCAAAAGTGCCCCAATTTCTGCTTTAAACTTTAGGTACTATCCCAAAATGTATCACTAAGGTGACAGAAGTTGATTTCGGAGCATCATTTTTGAACAGGAGCTTCAACCGTTTTGTGGCATATGAGAATTCCATAAGCCCCGGACCTGTCGATTTTGGTCCAAAATGAAAATTTCAAAAGTGCCCCAATTTCTGCTTTAAACTTTAGGTACTATCCCAAAATGTATCACTAAGGTGACAGAAGTTGATTTCGGAGCATCATTTTTGAACAGGAGCTTCAACCGTTTTGTGGCATATGAGAATTCCATAAGCCCCGGACCTGTCGATTTTGGTCAAAAATGAAAATTTCAAAAGTGCCCCAATTTCTGCTTTAAACTTTAGGTGCTATCCCAAAATGTATCACTAAGGTGACAGAAGTTGATTTTGGAGCATCATTTTTGAACAGGAGCTTCAACCGTTTTGTGGCATATGAGAAATTTCCTAAGCCCCGGACCTGTCGATTTTGGTCAAAAATGAAAATGTCAAAAGTGCCCCAATTTCTGCTTTAAACTTTAGGTACTATCCCAAAATGTATCACTAAGGTGACAGAAGTTGATTTCGGAGCATCATTTTTGAACAGGAGCTTCAACCGTTTTGTGGCATATGAGAAATTCCCTAAGCCCCGGACCTGTCGATTTTGGTCAAAAATGAAAATTTCAAAAGTGCCCCAATTTCTGCTTTAAACTTTAGGTACTATCCCAAAATGTATCACTAAGGTGACAGAAGTTGATTTCGGAGCATCATTTTTGTACAGGAGCTTCAACCGTTTTGTGGCATATGAGAAATTCCCTAAGCCCCGGACCTGTCGATTTTGGTCAAAAATCAAAATTTCAAAAGTGCCCCAATTTCTGCTTTAAACTTTAGGTACTATCCCAAAATGTATCACTAAGGTGACAGAAGTTGATTTCGGAGCATCATTTTTGAACAGGAGCTTCAACCGTTTTGTGGCATATGAGAATTCCATAAGCCCCGGACCTGTCGATTTTGGTCAAAAATGAAAATTTCAAAAGTGCCCCAATTTCTGCTTTAAACTTTAGGTACTATCCCAAAATGTATCACTAAGGTGACAGAAGTTGATTTCGGAGCATCATTTTTGAACAGGAGCTTCAACCGTTTTGTGGCATATGAGAATTCCCTAAGCCCCGGACCTGTCGATTTTGTTCCAAAATGAAAATTTCAAAAGTGCCCCAATTTCTGCTTTAAACTTTAGGTACTATCCCAAAATGTATCACTAAGGTGACAGAAGTTGATTTTGGAGCATCATTTTTGAACAGGAGCTTCAACCGTTTTGTGGCATATGAGAATTCCATAAGCCCCGGACCTGTCGATTTTGGTCAAAAATGAAAATTTCAAAAGTGCCCCAATTTCTGCTTTAAACTTTAGGTGCTATCCCAAAATGTATCACTAAGGTGACAGAAGTTGATTTTGGAGCATCATTTTTGAACAGGAGCTTCAACCGTTTTGTGGCATATGAGAAATTTCCTAAGCCCCGGACCTGTCGATTTTGGTCAAAAATGAAAATGTCAAAAGTGCCCCAATTTCTGCTTTAAACTTTAGGTACTATCCCAAAATGTATCACTAAGGTGACAGAAGTTGATTTCGGAGCATCATTTTTGAACAGGAGCTTCAACCGTTTTGTGGCATATGAGATATTCCCTAAGCCCCGGACCTGTCGATTTTGGTCAAAAATGAAAATTTCAAAAGTGCCCCAATTTCTGCTTTAAACTTTAGGTACTATCCCAAAATGTATCACTAAGGTGACAGAAGTTGATTTCGGAGCATCATTTTTGTACAGGAGCTTCAACCGTTTTGTGGCATATGAGAAATTCCCTAAGCCCCGGACCTGTCGATTTTGGTCAAAAATGAAAATTTCAAAAGTGCCCCAATTTCTGCTTTAAACTTTAGGTACTATCCCAAAATGTATCACTAAGGTGACAGAAGTTGATTTCGGAGCATCATTTTTGAACAGGAGCTTCAACCGTTTTGTGGCATATGAGAATTCCCTAAGCCCCGGACCTGTCGATTTTGGTCCAAAATGAAAATTTCAAAAGTGCCCCAATTTCTGCTTTAAACTTTAGGTACTATCCCAAAATGTATCACTAAGGTGACAGAAGTTGATTTCGGAGCATCATTTTTGAACAGGAGCTTCAACCGTTTTGTGGCATATGAGAATTCCATAAGCCCCGGACCTGTCGATTTTGGTCAAAAATGAAAATTTCAAAAGTGCCCCAATTTCTGCTTTAAACTTTAGGTGCTATCCCAAAATGTATCACTAAGGTGACAGAAGTTGATTTTGGAGCATCATTTTTGAACAGGAGCTTCAACCGTTTTGTGGCATATGAGAAATTTCCTAAGCCCCGGACCTGTCGATTTTGGTCAAAAATGAAAATGTCAAAAGTGCCCCAATTTCAGCTTTAAACTTTAGGTACTATCCCAAAATGTATCACTAAGGTGACAGAAGTTGATTTCGGAGCATCATTTTTGAACAGGAGCTTCAACCGTTTTGTGGCATATGAGAATTCCCTAAGCCCCGGACCTGTCGATTTTGGTCCAAAATGAAAATTTCAAAAGTGCCCCAATTTCTGCTTTAAACTTTAGTTACTATCCCAAAATGTATCACTAAGGTGACAGAAGTTGATTTTGGAGCATCATTTTTGAACAGGAGCTTCAACCGTTTTGTGGCATATGAGAATTCCATAAGCCCCGGACCTGTCGATTTTGGTCAAAAATGAAAATTTCAAAAGTGCCCCAATTTCTGCTTTAAACTTTAGGTACTATCCCAAAATGTATCACTAAGGTGACAGAAGTTGATTTCGGAGCATCATTTTTGAACAGGAGCTTCAACCGTTTTGTGGCATATGAGAATTTCCCTAAGCCCCGGACTTGTCGATGTTGGTCAAAAATGAAAATTTCAAAAGTGCCCCAATTTCTGCTTTAAACTTTAGGTAATATCCCAAAATGTATCACTAAGGTGACAGAAGTTGATTTCGGAGCATCATTTTTGAACAGGAGCTTCAACCGTTTTGTGGCATATGAGAATTCCATAAGCCCCGGACCTGTCGATTTTGGTCCAAAATGAAAATTTCAAAAGTGCCCCAATTTCTGCTTTAAACTTTAGGTACTATCCCAAAATGTATCACTAAGGTGACAGAAGTTGATTTCGGAGCATCATTTTTGAACAGGAGCTTCAACCGTTTTGTGGCATATGAGAATTCCATAAGCCCCGGACCTGTCGATTTTGGTCAAAAATGAAAATGTCAAAAGTGCCCCAATTTCTGCTTTAAACTTTAGGTGCTATCCCAAAATGTATCACTAAGGTGACAGAAGTTGATTTTGGAGCATCATTTTTGAACAGGAGCTTCAACCGTTTTGTGGCATATGAGAAATTTCCTAAGCCCCGGACCTGTCGATTTTGGTCAAAAATGAAAATGTCAAAAGTGCCCCAATTTCTGCTTTAAACTTTAGGTACTATCCCAAAATGTATCACTAAGGTGACAGAAGTTGATTTCGGAGCATCATTTTTGAACAGGAGCTTCAACCGTTTTGTGGCATATGAGAAATTCCCTAAGCCCCGGACCTGTCGATTTTGGTCAAAAATGAAAATTTCAAAAGTGCCCCAATTTCTGCTTTAAACTTTAGGTACTATCCCAAAATGTATCACTAAGGTGACAGAAGTTGATTTCGGAGCATCATTTTTGTACAGGAGCTTCAACCGTTTTGTGGCATATGAGAAATTCCCTAAGCCCCGGACCTGTCGATTTTGGTCAAAAATCAAAATTTCAAAAGTGCCCCAATTTCTGCTTTAAACTTTAGGTACTATCCCAAAATGTATCACTAAGGTGACAGAAGTTGATTTCGGAGCATCATTTTTGAACAGGAGCTTCAACCGTTTTGTGGCATATGAGAATTCCATAAGCCCCGGACCTGTCGATTTTGGTCAAAAATGAAAATTTCAAAAGTGCCCCAATTTCTGCTTTAAACTTTAGGTACTATCCCAAAATGTATCACTAAGGTGACAGAAGTTGATTTCGGAGCATCATTTTTGAACAGGAGCTTCAACCGTTTTGTGGCATATGAGAATTCCCTAAGCCCCGGACCTGTCGATTTTGGTCCAAAATGAAAATTTCAAAAGTGCCCCAATTTCTGCTTTAAACTTTAGGTACTATCCCAAAATGTATCACTAAGGTGACAGAAGTTGATTTCGGAGCATCATTTTTGAACAGGAGCTTCAACCGTTTTGTGGCATATGAGAATTCCATAAACCCCGGACCTGTCGATTTTGGTCAAAAATGAAAATTTCAAAAGTGCCCCAATTTCTGCTTTAAACTTTAGGTACTATCCCAAAATGTATCACTAAGGTGACAGAAGTTGATTTCGGAGCATCATTTTTGAACAGGAGCTTCAACCGTTTTGTGGCATATGAGAATTCCCTAAGCCCCGGACCTGTCGATTTTGGTCCAAAATGAAAATTTCAAAAGTGCCCCAATTTCTGCTTTAAACTTTAGTTACTATCCCAAAATGTATCACTAAGGTGACAGAAGTTGATTTTGGAGCATCATTTTTGAACAGGAGCTTCAACCGTTTTGTGGCATATGAGAATTCCATAAGCCCCGGACCTGTCGATTTTGGTCAAAAATGAAAATTTCAAAAGTGCCCCAATTTCTGCTTTAAACTTTAGGTACTATCCCAAAATGTATCACTAAGGTGACAGAAGTTGATTTCGGAGCATCATTTTTGAACAGGAGCTTCAACCGTTTTGTGGCATATGAGAAATTCCCTAAGCCCCGGACTTGTCGATGTTGGTCAAAAATGAAAATTTCAAAAGTGCCCCAATTTCTGCTTTAAACTTTAGGTACTATCCCAAAATGTATCACTAAGGTGACAGAAGTTGATTTCGGAGCATCATTTTTGAACAGGAGCTTCAACCGTTTTGTGGCATATGAGAATTCCATAAGCCCCGGACCTGTCGATTTTGGTCAAAAATGAAAATTTCAAAAGTGCCCCAATTTCTGCTTTAAACTTTAGGTGCTATCCCAAAATGTATCACTAAGGTGACAGAAGTTGATTTCGGAGCATCATTTTTGAACAGGAGCTTCAACCGTTTTGTGGCATATGAGAAATTCCCTAAGCCCCGGACCTGTCGATTTTGGTCAAAAATTAAAATTTCAAAAGTGCCCCAATGTCTGCTTTAAACTTTAGGTACTATCCCAAAATGTATCACTAAGGTGACAGAAGTTGATTTCGGAGCATCATTTTTGAACAGGAGCTTCAACCGTTTTGTGGCATATGAGAAATTCCCTAAGTTCCGGACCTGTCGATTTTGGTAAAAAATGAAAATTTCAAAAGTGCCCCAATTTCTGCTTTAAACTTTAGGTACTATCACAAAATGTATCACTAAGGTGACAGAAGTTGATTTCGGAGCATCATTTTTGAACAGGAGCTTCAACCGTTTTGTGGCATATGAGAAATTCCCTAAGCCCCGGACCTGTCGATTTTGGTCAAAAATGAAAATTTCAAAAGTGCCCCAATTTCTGCTTTAAACTTTAGGTACTATCCCAAAATGTATAACTAAGATGACAGAAGTTGATTTCGGAGCATCATTTTTGAACAGGAGCTTCAACCGTTTTGTGGCATATGAGAAATTCCCTAAGCCCAGGACCTGTCGATTTTGGTCCAAAATGAAAATTTCAAAAGTGCCCCAATTTCTGCTTTAAACTTTAGGTACTATCCCAAAATGTATCACTAAGGTGACAGAAGTTGATTTTGGAGCATCATTTTTGAACAGGAGCTTCAACCGTTTTGTGGCATATGAGAATTCCATAAGCCCCGGACCTGTCGATTTTGGTCAAAAATGAAAATTTCAAAAGTGCCCCAATTTCTGCTTTAAACTTTAGGTGCTATCCCAAAATGTATCACTAAGGTGACAGAAGTTGATTTTGGAGCATCATTTTTGAACAGGAGCTTCAACCGTTTTGTGGCATATGAGAAATTTCCTAAGCCCCGGACCTGTCGATTTTGGTCAAAAATCAAAATTTCAAAAGTGCCCCAATTTCTGCTTTAAACTTTAGGTACTATCCCAAAATGTATCACTAAGGTGACAGAAGTTGATTTCGGAGCATCATTTTTGAACAGGAGCTTCAACCGTTTTGTGGCATATGAGAAATTCCCTAAGCCCCGGACCTGTCGATTTTGGTCAAAAATGAAAATTTCAAAAGTGCCCCAATTTCTGCTTTAAACTTTAGGTACTATCCCAAAATGTATCACTAAGGTGACAGAAGTTGATTTCGGAGCATCATTTTTGAACAGGAGCTTCAACCGTTTTGTGGCATATGAGAATTCCCTAAGCCCCGGACCTGTCGATTTTGGTCCAAAATGAAAATTTCAAAAGTGCCCCAATTTCTGCTTTAAACTTTAGGTACTATCCCAAAATGTATCACTAAGGTGACAGAAGTTGATTTCGGAGCATCATTTTTGAACAGGAGCTTCAACCGTTTTGTGGCATATGAGAATTCCATAAGCCCCGGACCTGTCGATTTTGGTCAAAAATGAAAATTTCAAAAGTGCCCCAATTTCTGCTTTAAACTTTAGGTACTATCCCAAAATGTATCACTAAGGTGACTGAAGTTGATTTTGGAGCATCATTTTTGAACAGGAGCTTCAACCGTTTTGTGGCATATGAGAAATTTCCTAAGCCCCGGACCTGTCGATTTTGGTCAAAAATGAAAATGTCAAAAGTGCCCAAATTTCTGCTTTAAACTTTAGGTACTATCCCAAAATGTATCACTAAGGTGACAGAAGTTGATTTCGGAGCATCATTTTTGAACAGGAGCTTCAACCGTTTTGTGGCATATGAGAATTCCCTAATCCCCGGACCTGTCGATTTTGGTCCAAAATGAAAATTTCAAAAGTGCCCCAATTTCTGCTTTAAACTTTAGTTACTATCCCAAAATGTATCACTAAGGTGACAGAAGTTGATTTTGGAGCATCATTTTTGAACAGGAGCTTCAACCGTTTTGTGGCATATGAGAATTCCATAAGCCCCGGACCTGTCGATTTTGGTCAAAAATGAAAATTTCAAAAGTGCCCCAATTTCTGCTTTAAACTTTAGGTACTATCCCAAAATGTATCACTAAGGTGACAGAAGTTGATTTCGGAGCATCATTTTTGAACAGGAGCTTCAACCGTTTTGTGGCATATGAGAAATTCCCTAAGCCCCGGACTTGTCGATGTTGGTCAAAAATGAAAATTTCAAAAGTGCCCCAATTTCTGCTTTAAACTTTAGGTACTATCCCAAAATGTATCACTAAGGTGACAGAAGTTGATTTCGGAGCATCATTTTTGAACAGGAGCTTCAACCGTTTTGTGGCATATGAGAATTCCATAAGCCCCGGACCTGTCGATGTTGGTCAAAAATGAAAATTTCAAAAGTGCCCCAATTTCTGCTTTAAACTTTAGGTACTATCCCAAAATGTATCACTAAGGTGACAGAAGTTGATTTTGGAGCATCATTTTTGAACAGGAGCTTCAACCGTTTTGTGGCATATGAGAAATTCCCTAAGCCCAGGACCTGTCGATTTTGGTCCAAAATGAAAATTTCAAAAGTGCCCCAATTTCTGCTTTAAACTTTAGGTACTATCCCAAAATGTATCACTAAGGTGACAGAAGTTAATTTCGGAGCATCATTTTTGAACAGGAACTTCAACCGTTTTGTGGCATATGAGAAATTCCCTAAGCTCCGGACCTGTCGATTTTGGTCAAAAATTAAAATTTCAAAAGTGCCCCAATTTCTGCTTTAAACTTTAGGTACTATCACAAAATGTATCACTAAGGTGACAGAAGTTGATTTTGGAGCATCATTTTTGAACAGGAGCTTCAACCGTTTTGTGGCATATGAGAAATTCCCTAAGCCCCGGACCTGTCGATTTTGGTCAAAAATGAAAATTTCAAAAGTGCCCCAATTTCTGCTTTAAACTTTAGGTACTATCCCAAAATGTATCACTAAGGTGACAGAAGTTGATTTCGGAGCATCATTTTTGAACAGGAGCTTCAACCGTTTTGTGGCATATGAGAATTCCATAAGCCCCGTACCTGTCGATTTTGGTCAAAAATGAAAATTTCAAAAGTGCCCCAATTTCTGCTTTAAACTTTAGGTACTATCCCAAAATGTATCACTAAGGTGACAGAAGTTGATTTCGGAGCATCATTTTTGAACAGGAGCTTCAACCGTTTTGTGGCATATGAGAATTCCCTAAGCCCCGGACCTGTCGATTTTGGTCCAAAATGAAAATTTCAAAAGTGCCCCAATTTCTGCTTTAAATTTTAGTTACTATCCCAAAATGTATCACTAAGGTGACAGAAGTTGATTTTGGAGCATCATTTTTGAACAGGAGCTTCAACCGTTTTGTGGCATATGAGAATTCCATAAGCCCCGGACCTGTCGATTTTGGTCAAAAATGAAAATTTCAAAAGTGCCCCAATTTCTGCTTTAAACTTTAGGTACTATCCCAAAATGTATCACTGAGGTGACAGAAGTTGATTTTGGAGCATCATTTTTGAACAGGAGCTTCAACCGTTTTGTGGCATATGAGAAATTCCCTAAGCCCCGGACCTGTCGATTTTGGTCAAAAATGAAAATTTCAAAAGTGCCCCAATGTCTGCTTTAAACTTTAGGTACTATCCCAAAATGTATCACTAAGGTGACAGAAGTTGATTTCGGAGCATCATTTTTGAACAGGAGCTTCAACAGTTTTGTGGCATATGAGAAATTCCCTAAGTTCCGGACCTGTCGATTTTGGTCAAAAATGAAAATTTCAAAAGTGCCCCAATTTCTGCTTTAAACTTTAGGTACTATCCCAAAATGTATAACTAAGATGACAGAAGTTGATTTCGGAGCATCATTTTTGAACAGGAGCTTCAACCGTTTTGTGGCATATGAGAAATTCCCTAAGCTCCGGACCTGTCGATTTTGGTCAAAAATGAAAATTTCAAAAGTGCCCCAATTTCTGCTTTAAACTTTAGGTACTATCCCAAAATGTATAACTAAGATGACAGAAGTTGATTTCGGAGCATCATTTTTGAACAGGAGCTTCAACCGTTTTGTGGCATATGAGAAATTCCCTAAGCCCAGGACCTGTCGATTTTGGTCCAAAATGAAAATTTCAAAAGTGCCCCAATTTCTGCTTTAAACTTTAGGTACTATCCCAAAATGTATCACTAAGGTGACAGAAGTTGATTTTGGAGCATCATTTTTGAACAGGAGCTTCAACCGTTTTGTGGCATATGAGAATTCCATAAGCTCCGGACCTGTCGATTTTGGTCAAAAATGAAAATTTCAAAAGTGCCCCAATTTCTGCTTTAAACTTTAGGTACTATCCCAAAATGTATCACTGAGGTGACAGAAGTTGATTTCGGAGCATCATTTTTGAACAGGAGCTTCAACCGTTTTGTGGCATATGAGAATTCCATAAGCCCCGGACCTGTCGATTTTGGTCAAAAATGAAAATTTCAAAAGTGCCCCAATTTCTGCTTTAAACTTTAGGTACTATCCCAAAATGTATCACTAAGGTGACAGAAGTTAATTTCGGAGCATCATTTTTGAACAGGAACTTCAACCGTTTTTGGCATATGAGAAATTCCCTAAGCTCCGGACCTGTCGATTTTGGTCAAAAATGAAAATTTCAAAAGTTCCCCAATTTCTGCTTTAAACTTTAGGTACTATCCCAAAATGTATCACTGAGGTGACAGAAGTTGATTTCGGAGCATCATTTTTGAACAGGAGCTTCAACCGTTTTGTGGCATATGAGAATTCCATAAGCCCCGGACCTGTCGATTTTGGTCAAAAATGAAAATTTCAAAAGTGCCCCAATTTCTGCTTTAAACTTTAGGTACTATCCCAAAATGTATCACTAAGGTGACAGAAGTTGATTTCGGAGCATCATTTTTGAACAGGAGCTTCAACCGTTTTGTGGCATATGAGAAATTCCCTAAGCCCCGGACCTGTCGATTTTGGTCAAAAATGAAAATTTCAAAAGTGCCCCAATTTCTGCTTTAAACTTTAGGTACTATCACAAAATGTATCACTAAGATGACAGAAGTTGATTTCGGAGCATCATTTTTGAACAGGAACTTCAACCGTTTTGTGGCATATGAGAAATTCCCTAAGCCCCGGACCTGTCGATTTTGGACAAAAATGAAAATTTCAAAAGTGCCCCAATTTCTGCTTTAAACTTTAGGTACTATCCCAAAATGTATCACTAAGGTGACAGAAGTTGATTTTGGAGCATCATTTTTGAACAGGAGCTTCAACCGTTTTGTGGCATATGAGAATTCCCTAAGCCCCGGACCTGTCGATTTTGGTCAAAAATGAAAATTTCAAAAGTGCCCCAATTTCTGCTTTAAACTTTAGGTACTATCCCAAAATGTATCACTAAGGTGACAGAAGTTGATTTTGGAGCATCATTTTTGAACAGGAGCTTCAACCGTTTTGTGGCATATGAGTATTCCCTAAGCCCCGGACCTGTCGATTTTGGTCAAAAATGAAAATTTCAAAAGTGCCCCAATTTCTGCTTTAAACTTTAGGTACTATCCCAAAATGTATCACTAAGGTGACAGAAGTTGATTTCGGAGCATCATTTTTGAACAGGAGCTTCAACCGTTTTGTGGCATATGAGAATTCCATAAGCCCCGTACCTGTCGATTTTGGTCAAAAATGAAAATTTCAAAAGTGCCCCAATTTCTGCTTTAAACTTTAGGTACTATCCCAAAATGTATCACTAAGGTGACAGAAGTTGATTTCGGAGCATCATTTTTGAACAGGAGCTTCAACCGTTTTGTGGCATATGAGAATTCCCTAAGCCCCGGACCTGTCGATTTTGGTCCAAAATGAAAATTTCAAAAGTGCCCCAATTTCTGCTTTAAATTTTAGTTACTATCCCAAAATGTATCACTAAGGTGACAGAAGTTGATTTTGGAGCATCATTTTTGAACAGGAGCTTCAACCGTTTTGTGGCATATGAGAATTCCATAAGCCCCGGACCTGTCGATTTTGGACAAAAATGAAAATTTCAAAAGTGCCCCAATTTCTGCTTTAAACTTTAGGTACTATCCCAAAATGTATAACTAAGATGACAGAAGTTGATTTCGGAGCATCATTTTTGAACAGGAGCTTCAACCGTTTTGTGGCATATGAGAAATTCCCTAAGCCCAGGACCTGTCGATTTTGGTCCAAAATGAAAATTTCAAAAGTGCCCCAATTTCTGCTTTAAACTTTAGGTACTATCCCAAAATGTATCACTAAGGTGACAGAAGTTGATTTCGGAGCATCATTTTTGAACAGGAGCTTCAACCGTTTTGTGGCATATGAGAAATTCCCTAAGCCCCGGACTTGTCGATGTTGGTCAAAAATGAAAATTTCAAAAGTGCCCCAATTTCTGCTTTAAACTTTAGGTACTATCCCAAAATGTATCACTGAGGTGACAGAAGTTGATTTTGGAGCATCATTTTTGAACAGGAGCTTCAACCGTTTTGTGGCATATGAGAAATTCCCTAAGCCCCGGACCTGTCGATTTTGGTCAAAAATGAAAATTTCAAAAGTGCCCCAATGTCTGCTTTAAACTTTAGGTACTATCCCAAAATGTATCACTAAGGTGACAGAAGTTGATTTCGGAGCATCATTTTTGAACAGGAGCTTCAACCGTTTTGTGGCATATGAGAAATTCCCTAAGTTCCGGACCTGTCGATTTTGGTAAAAAATGTAAATTTCAAAAGTGCCCCAATTTCTGCTTTAAACTTTAGGTACTATCACAAAATGTATCACTAAGGTGACAGAAGTTGATTTCGGAGCATCATTTTTGAACAGGAGCTTCAACCGTTTTGTGGCATATGAGAATTCCATAAGCCCCGGACCTGTCGATTTTGGTCAAAAATGAAAATTTCAAAAGTGCCCCAATTTCTGCTATAAACTTTAGGTACTATCCCAAAATGTATCACTAAGATGACAGAAGTTGATTTCGGAGCATCATTTTTGAACAGGAGCTTCAACCGTTTTGTGGCATATGAGAAATTCCCTAAGCTCCGGACCTGTCGATTTTGGTCAAAAATGAAAATTTCAAAAGTGCCCCAATTTCTGCTTTAAACTTTAGGTACTATCCCAAAATGTATCACTGAGGTGACAGAAGTTGATTTTGGAGCATCATTTTTGAACAGGAGCTTCAACCGTTTTGTGGCATATGAGAAATTCCCTAAGCCCCGGACCTGTCGATTTTGGTCAAAAATGAAAATTTCAAAAGTGCCCCAATGTCTGCTTTAAACTTTAGGTACTATCCCAAAATGTATCACTAAGGTGACAGAAGTTGATTTCGGAGCATCATTTTTGAACAGGAGCTTCAACCGTTTTGTGGCATATGAGAAATTCCCTAAGCCCCGGACCTGTCGATTTTGGTCAAAAATGAAAATTTCAAAAGTGCCCCAATTTCTGCTTTAAACTTTAGGTACTATCCCAAAATGTATAACTAAGATGACAGAAGTTGATTTCGGAGCATCATTTTTGAACAGGAGCTTCAACCGTTTTGTGGCATATGAGAAATTCCCTAAGCCCAGGACCTGTCGATTTTGGTCCAAAATGAAAATTTCAAAAGTGCCCCAATTTCTGCTTTAAACTTTAGGTACTATCCCAAAATGTATCACTAAGGTGACAGAAGTTGATTTTGGAGCATCATTTTTGAACAGGAGCTTCAACCGTTTTGTGGCATATGAGAATTCCATAAGCCCCGGACCTGTCGATGTTGGTCAAAAATGAAAATTTCAAAAGTGCCCCAATTTCTGCTTTAAACTTTAGGTACTATCCCAAAATGTATCACTAAGGTGACAGAAGTTAATTTCGGAGCATCATTTTTGAACAGGAACTTCAACCGTTTTGTGGCATATGAGAAATTCCCTAAGCTCCGGACCTGTCGATTTTGGTCAAAAATGAAAATTTCAAAAGTGCCCCAATTTCTGCTTTAAACTTTAGGTACTATCCCAAAATGTATCACTGAGGTGACAGAAGTTGATTTCGGAGCATCATTTTTGAACAGGAGCTTCAACCGTTTTGTGGCATATGAGAATTCCATAAGCCCCGGACCTGTCGATTTTGGTCAAAAATGAAAATTTCAAAAGTGCCCCAATTTCTGCTTTAAACTTTAGGTACTATCCCAAAATGTATCACTAAGGTGACAGAAGTTGATTTCGGAGCATCATTTTTGAACAGGAGCTTCAACCGTTTTGTGGCATATGAGAATTCCATAAGCCCCGGACCTGTCGATTTTGGTCAAAAATGAAAATTTCAAAAGTGCCCCAATTTCTGCTTTAAACTTTAGGTGCTATCCCAAAATGTATCACTAAGGTGACAGAAGTTAATTTTGGAGCATCATTTTTGAACAGGAGCTTCAACCGTTCTGTGGCATATGAGAAATTCCCTAAGCCCCGGACCTGTCGATTTTGGTCCAAAATGAAAATTTCAAAAGTGCCCCAATTTCTGCTTTAAATTTTAGTTACTATCCCAAAATGTATCACTAAGGTGACAGAAGTTGATTTTGGAGCATCATTTTTGAACTGGAGCTTCAACCGTTTTGTGGCATATGAGAATTCCATAAGCCCCGGACCTGTCGATTTTGGTCAAAAATGAAAATTTCAAAAGTGCCCCAATTTCTGCTTTAAACTTTAGGTACTATCCCAAAATGTATCACTAAGGTGACAGAAGTTGATTTCGGAGCATCATTTTTGAACAGGAGCTTCAACCGTTTTGTGGCATATGAGAAATTCCCTAAGCCCCGGACTTGTCGATGTTGGTCAAAAATGAAAATTTCAAAAGTGCCCCAATTTCTGCTTTAAATTTTAGTTACTATCCCAAAATGTATCACTAAGGTGACAGAAGTTGATTTTGGAGCATCATTTTTGAACAGGAGCTTCAACCGTTTTGTGGCATATGAGAATTCCATAAGCCCCGGACCTGTCGATTTTGGTCAAAAATGAAAATTTCAAAAGTGCCCCAATTTCTGCTTTAAACTTTAGGTACTATCCCAAAATGTATCACTAAGGTGACAGAAGTTGATTTCGGAGCATCATTTTTGAACAGGAGCTTCAACCGTTTTGTGGCATATGAGAAATTCCCTAAGCCCCGGACTTGTCGATGTTGGTCAAAAATGAAAATTTCAAAAGTGCCCCAATTTCTGCTTTAAACTTTAGGTACTATCCCAAAATGTATCACTAAGGTGACAGAAGTTGATTTTGGAGCATCATTTTTGAACAGGAGCTTCAACCGTTTTGTGGCATATGAGAAATTCCCTAAGCTCCGGACCTGTCGATTTTGGTCAAAAATGAAAATTTCAAAAGTGCCCCAATTTCTGCTTTAAACTTTAGGTACTATCCCAAAATGTATCACTGAGGTGACAGAAGTTGATTTTGGAGCATCATTTTTGAACAGGAGCTTCAACCGTTTTGTGGCATATGAGAAATTCCCTAAGCCCCGGACCTGTCGATTTTGGTCAAAAATGAAAATTTCAAAAGTGCCCAAATTTCTGCTTTAAACTTTAGGTACTATCACAAAATGTATCACTAAGGTGACAGAAGTTGATTTCGGAGCATCATTTTTGAACAGGAGCTTCAACCGTTTTGTGGCATATGAGAAATTCCCTAAGCCCCGGACCTGTCGATTTTGGTCAAAAATGAAAATTTCAAAAGTGCCCCAATTTCTGCTTTAAACTTTAGGTACTATCCCAAAATGTATCACTAAGGTGACAGAAGTTGATTTCGGAGCATCATTTTTGAACAGGAGCTTCAACCGTTTTGTGGCATATGAGAAATTCCCTAAGCCCCGGACCTGTCGATTTTGGACAAAAATGAAAATTTCAAAAGTGCCCCAATTTCTGCTTTAAACTTTAGGTACTATCCCAAAATGTATCACTAAGGTGACAGAAGTTGATTTTGGAGCATCATTTTTGAACAGGAGCTTCAACCGTTTTGTGGCATATGAGAATTCCCTAAGCCCCGGACCTGTCGATTTTGGTCAAAAATGAAAATTTCAAAAGTGCCCCAATTTCTGCTTTAAACTTTAGGTACTATCCCAAAATGTATCACTAAGGTGACAGAAGTTGATTTCGGAGCATCATTTTTGAACAGGAGCTTCAATGGTTTTGTGGCATATGAGAATTCCATAAGCCCCGGACCTGTCGATTTTGGTCAAAAATGAAAATTTCAAAAGTGTCCCAATTTCTGCTTTAAACTTTAGGTACTATCCCAAAATGTATCACTAAGGTGACAGAAGTTGATTTCGGAGCATCATTTTTGTACAGGAGCTTCAACCGTTTTGTGGCATATGAGAAATTCCCTAAGCCCCGGACCTGTCGATTTTGGTCAAAAATCAAAATTTCAAAAGTGCCCCAATTTCTGCTTTAAACTTTAGGTACTATCCCAAAATGTATCACTAAGGTGACAGAAGTTGATTTCGGAGCATCATTTTTGAACAGGAGCTTCAACCGTTTTGTGGCATATGAGAATTCCATAAGCCCCGGACCTGTCGATTTTGGTCAAAAATGAAAATTTCAAAAGTGCCCCAATTTCTGCTTTAAACTTTAGGTACTATCCCAAAATGTATCACTAAGGTGACAGAAGTTGATTTCGGAGCATCATTTTTGAACAGGAGCTTCAACCGTTTTGTGGCATATGAGAATTCCATAAGCCCCGGACCTGTCGATTTTGGTCAAAAATGAAAATTTCAAAAGTGCCCCAATTTCTGCTTTAAACTTTAGGTGCTATCCCAAAATGTATCACTAAGGTGACAGAAGTTGATTTTGGAGCATCATTTTTGAACAGGAGCTTCAACCGTTTTGTGGCATATGAGAAATTTCCTAAGCCCCGGACCTGTCGATTTTGGTCAAAAATGAAAATTTCAAAAGTGCCCCAATTTCTGCTTTAAACTTTAGGTACTATCCCAAAATGTATCACTAAGGTGACAGAAGTTGATTTCGGAGCATCATTTTTGAACAGGAGCTTCAACCGTTTTGTGGCATATGAGAAATTCCCTAAGCCCCGGACCTGTCGATTTTGGTCAAAAATGAAAATTTCAAAAGTGCCCCAATTTCTGCTTTAAACTTTAGGTACTATCCCAAAATGTATCACTAAGGTGACAGAAGTTGATTTCGGAGCATCATTTTTGAACAGGAGCTTCAACCGTTTTGTGGCATATGAGAATTCCCTAAGCCCCGGACCTGTCGATTTTGGTCCAAAATGAAAATTTCAAAAGTGCCCCAATTTCTGCTTTAAACTTTAGTTACTATCCCAAAATGTATCACTAAGGTGACAGAAGTTGATTTTGGAGCATCATTTTTGAACAGGAGCTTCAACCGTTTTGTGGCATATGAGAATTCCATAAGCCCCGGACCTGTCGATTTTGGTCAAAAATGAAAATTTCAAAAGTGCCCCAATTTCTGCTTTAAACTTTAGGTACTATCCCAAAATGTATCACTAAGGTGACAGAAGTTGATTTCGGAGCATCATTTTTGAACAGGAGCTTCAACCGTTTTGTGGCATATGAGAAATTCCCTAAGTTCCGGACCTGTCGATTTTGGTCAAAAATGAAAATTTCAAAAGTGCCCCAATTTCTGCTTTAAACTTTAGGTGCTATCCCAAAATGTATCACTAAGGTGACAGAAGTTGATTTCGGAGCATCATTTTTGAACAGGAGCTTCAACCGTTTTGTGGCATATGAGAAATTCCCTAAGTTCCGGACCTGTCGATTTTGGTCAAAAATGAAAATTTCAAAAGTGCCCCAATTTCTGCTTTAAACTTTAGGTACTATCACAAAATGTATCACTAAGGTGACAGAAGTTGATTTCGGAGCATCATTTTTGAACAGGAGCTTCAACCGTTTTTTGGCATATGAGAAATTCCCTAAGCCCCGGACCTGTCGATTTTGGACAAAAATGAAAATTTCAAAAGTGCCCCAATTTCTGCTTTAAACTTTAGGTACTATCCCAAAATGTATCACTAAGGTGACAGAAGTTGATTTTGGAGCATCATTTTTGAACAGGAGCTTCAACCGTTTTGTGGCATATGAGAATTCCCTAAGCCCCGGACCTGTCGATTTTGGTCAAAAATGAAAATTTCAAAAGTGCCCCAATTTCTGCTTTAAACTTTAGGTACTATCCCAAAATGTATCACTAAGGTGACAGAAGTTGATTTCGGAGCATCATTTTTGAACAGGAGCTTCAATGGTTTTGTGGCATATGAGAATTCCATAAGCCCCGGACCTGTCGATTTTGGTCAAAAATGAAAATTTCAAAAGTGCCCCAATGTCTGCTTTAAACTTTAGGTACTATCCCAAAATGTATCACTAAGGTGACAGAAGTTGATTTCGGAGCATCATTTTTGTACAGGAGCTTCAACCGTTTTGTGGCATATGAGAAATTCCCTAAGCCCCGGACCTGTCGATTTTGGTCAAAAATCAAAATTTCAAAAGTGCCCCAATTTCTGCTTTAAACTTTAGGTACTATCCCAAAATGTATCACTAAGGTGACAGAAGTTGATTTCGGAGCATCATTTTTGAACAGGAGCTTCAACCGTTTTGTGGCATATGAGAAATTCCCTAAGCCCCGGACCTGTCGATTTTGGACAAAAATGAAAATTTCAAAAGTGCCCCAATTTCTGCTTTAAACTTTAGGTACTATCCCAAAATGTATCACTAAGGTGACAGAAGTTGATTTTGGAGCATCATTATTGAACAGGAGCTTCAACCGTTTTGTGGCATATGAGAATTCCCTAAGCCCCGGACCTGTCGATTTTGGTCAAAAATGAAAATTTCAAAAGTGCCCCAATTTCTGCTTTAAACTTTAGGTACTATCCCAAAATGTATCACTAAGGTGACAGAAGTTGATTTCGGAGCATCATTTTTGAACAGGAGCTTCAATGGTTTTGTGGCATATGAGAATTCCATAAGCCCCGGACCTGTCGATTTTGGTCAAAAATGAAAATTTCAAAAGTGCCCCAATTTCTGCTTTAAACTTTAGGTACTATCCCAAAATGTATCACTAAGGTGACAGAAGTTGATTTCGGAGCATCATTTTTGTACAGGAGCTTCAACCGTTTTGTGGCATATGAGAAATTCCCTAAGCCCCGGACCTGTCGATTTTGGTCAAAAATCAAAATTTCAAAAGTGCCCCAATTTCTGCTTTAAACTTTAGGTACTATCCCAAAATGTATCACTAAAGTGACAGAAGTTGATTTCGGAGCATCATTTTTGAACAGGAGCTTCAACCGTTTTGTGGCATATGAGAATTCCATAAGCCCCGGACCTGTCGATTTTGGTCAAAAATGAAAATTTCAAAAGTGCCCCAATTTCTGCTTTAAACTTTAGGTACTATCCCAAAATGTATCACTAAGGTGACAGAAGTTGATTTCGGAGCATCATTTTTGAACATGAGCTTCAACCGTTTTGTGGCATATGAGAATTCCCTAAGCCCCGGACCTGTCGATTTTGGTCCAAAATGAAAATTTCAAAAGTGCCCCAATTTCTGCTTTAAACTTTAGGTACTATCACAAAATGTATCACTAAGGTGACAGAAGTTGATTTCGGAGCATCATTTTTGAACAGGAGCTTCAACCGTTTTGTGGCATATGAGAAATTCCCTAAGCCCCGGACCTGTCGATTTTGGACAAAAATGAAAATTTCAAAAGTGCCCCAATTTCTGCTTTAAACTTTAGGTACTATCCCAAAATGTATCACTAAGGTGACAGAAGTTGATTTTGGAGCATCATTTTTGAACAGGAGCTTCAACCGTTTTGTGGCATATGAGAATTCCCTAAGCCCCGGACCTGTCGATTTTGGTCAAAAATGAAAATTTCAAAAGTGCCCCAATTTCTGCTTTAAACTTTAGGTACTATCCCAAAATGTATCACTAAGGTGACAGAAGTTGATTTCGGAGCATCATTTTTGAACAGGAGCTTCAATGGTTTTGTGGCATATGAGAATTCCATAAGCCCCGGACCTGTCGATTTTGGTCAAAAATGAAAATTTCAAAAGTGCCCCAATTTCTGCTTTAAACTTTAGGTACTATCCCAAAATGTATCACTAAGGTGACAGAAGTTGATTTCGGAGCATCATTTTTGTACAGGAGCTTCAACCGTTTTGTGGCATATGAGAAATTCCCTAAGCCCCGGACCTGTCGATTTTGGTCAAAAATCAAAATTTCAAAAGTGCCCCAATTTCTGCTTTAAACTTTAGGTACTATCCCAAAATGTATCACTAAGGTGACAGAAGTTGATTTCGGAGCATCATTTTTGAACAGGAGCTTCAACCGTTTTGTGGCATATGAGAATTCCATAAGCCCCGGACCTGTCGATTTTGGTCCAAAATGAAAATTTCAAAAGTGCCCCAATTTCTGCTTTAAACTTTAGGTGCTATCCCAAAATGTATCACTAAGGTGACAGAAGTTGATTTTGGAGCATCATTTTTGAACAGGAGCTTCAACCGTTTTGTGGCATATGAGAATTCCATAAGCCCCGGACCTGTCGATTTTGGTCAAAAATGAAAATTTCAAAAGTGCCCCAATTTCTGCTTTAAACTTTAGGTACTATCCCAAAATGTATCACTAAGGTGACAGAAGTTGATTTCGGAGCATCATTTTTGTACAGGAGCTTCAACCGTTTTGTGGCATATGAGAAATTCCCTAAGCCCCGGACCTGTCGATTTTGGTCAAAAATCAAAATTTCAAAAGTGCCCCAATTTCTGCTTTAAACTTTAGGTACTATCCCAAAATGTATCACTAAGGTGACAGAAGTTGATTTCGGAGCATCATTTTTGAACAGGAGCTTCAACCGTTTTGTGGCATATGAGAATTCCCTAAGCCCCGGACCTGTCGATTTTGGTCCAAAATGAAAATTTCAAAAGTGCCCCAATTTCTGCTTTAAACTTTAGGTGCTATCCCAAAATGTATCACTAAGGTGACAGAAGTTGATTTTGGAGCATCATTTTTGAACAGGAGCTTCAACCGTTTTGTGGCATATGAGAATTCCATAAGCCCCGGACCTGTCGATTTTGGTCAAAAATGAAAATTTCAAAAGTGCCCCAATTTCTGCTTTAAACTTTAGGTGCTATCCCAAAATGTATCACTAAGGTGACAGAAGTTGATTTCGGAGCATCATTTTTGAACAGGAGCTTCAACCGTTTTGTGGCATATGAGAAATTCCCTAAGCTCCGGACCTGTCGATTTTGGTCAAAAATGAAAATTTCAAAAGTGCCCCAATTTCTGCTTTAAACTTTAGGTACTATCCCAAAATGTATCACTGAGGTGACAGAAGTTGATTTTGGAGCATCATTTTTGAACAGGAGCTTCAACCGGTTTGTGGCATATGAGAAATTCCCTAAGCCCCGGACCTGTCGATTTTGGTCAAAAATGAAAATTTCAAAAGTGCCCCAATGTCTGCTTTAAACTTTAGGTACTATCCCAAAATGTATCACTAAGGTGACAGAAGTTGATTTCGGAGCATCATTTTTGAACAGGAGCTTCAACCGTTTTGTGGCATATGAGAAATTCCCTAAGTTCCGGACCTGTCGATTTTGGTAAAAAATGAAAATTTCAAAAGTGCCCCAATTTCTGCTTTAAACTTTAGGTACTATCACAAAATGTATCACTAAGGTGACAGAAGTTGATTTCGGAGCATCATTTTTGAACAGGAGCTTCAACCGTTTTGTGGCATATGAGAAATTCCCTAAGCCCCGGACCTGTCGATTTTGGTCAAAAATGAAAATTTCAAAAGTGCCCCAATTTCTGCTTTAAACTTTAGGTACTATCCCAAAATGTATCACTAAGGTGACAGAAGTTGATTTCGGAGCATCATTTTTGAACAGGAGCTTCAACCGTTTTGTGGCATATGAGAAATTCCCTAAGCCCCGGACCTGTCGAATTTGGTCAAAAATAAAAATTTCAAAAGTGCCCCAATTTCTGCTTTAAACTTTAGGTACTATCCCAAAATGTATCACTAAGGTGACAGAAGTTGATTTCGGAGCATCATTTTTGAACAGGAGCTTCAATGGTTTTGTGGCATATGAGAATTCCATAAGCCCCGGACCTGTCGATTTTGGTCAAAAATGAAAATTTCAAAAGTGCCCCAATTTCTGCTTTAAACTTTAGGTACTATCCCAAAATGTATCACTAAGGTGACAGAAGTTGATTTCGGAGCATCATTTTTGTACAGGAGCTTCAACCGTTTTGTGGCATATGAGAAATTCCCTAAGCCCCGGACCTGTCGATTTTGGTCAAAAATCAAAATTTCAAAAGTGCCCCAATTTCTGCTTTAAACTTTAGGTACTATCCCAAAATGTATCACTAAGGTGACAGAAGTTGATTTCGGAGTATCATTTTTGAACAGGAGCTTCAACCGTTTTGTGGCATATGAGAATTCCATAAGCCCCGGACCTGTCGATTTTGGACAAAAATGAAAATTTCAAAAGTGCCCCAATTTCTGCTTTAAACTTTAGGTACTATCCCAAAATGTATCACTAAGGTGACAGAAGTTGATTTCGGAGCATCATTTTTGAACAGGAGCTTCAACCGTTTTGTGGCATATGAGAAATTCCCTAAGCCCCGGACCTGTCGATTTTGGTCAAAAATGAAAATTTCAAAAGTGCCCCAATTTCTGCTTTAAACTTTAGGTACTATCACAAAATGTATCACTGAGGTGACAGAAGTTGATTTCGGAGCATCATTTTTGAACAGGAGCTTCAACCGTTTTGTGGCATATGAGAAATTCCCTAAGCCCCGGACCTGTCGATTTTGGACAAAAATGAAAATTTCAAAAGTGCCCCAATTTCTGCTTTAAACTTTAGGTACTATCCCAAAATGTATCACTAAGGTGACAGAAGTTGATTTTGGAGCATCATTTTTGAACAGGAGCTTCAACCGTTTTGTGGCATATGAGAATTCCCTAAGCCCCGGACCTGTCGATTTTGGTCAAAAATGAAAATTTCAAAAGTGCCCCAATTTCTGCTTTAAACTTTAGGTACTATCCAAAAATGTATCACTAAGGTGACAGAAGTTGATTTCGGAGCATCATTTTTGAACAGGAGCTTCAACCGTTTTGTGGCATATGAGAAATTCCCTAAGCCCCGGACCTGTCGATTTTGGACAAAAATGAAAATTTCAAAAGTGCCCCAATTTCTGCTTTAAACTTTAGGTACTATCCCAAAATGTATCACTAAGGTGACAGAAGTTGATTTTGGAGCATCATTTTTGAACAGGAGCTTCAACCGTTTTGTGGCATATGAGAATTCCCTAAGCCCCGGACCTGTCGATTTTGGTCAAAAATGAAAATTTCAAAAGTGCCCCAATTTCTGCTTTAAACTTTAGGTACTATCCCAAAATGTATCACTAAGGTGACAGAAGTTGATTTCGGAGCATCATTTTTGAACAGGAGCTTCAATGGTTTTGTGGCATATGAGAATTCCATAAGCCCCGGACCTGTCGATTTTGGTCAAAAATGAAAATTTCAAAAGTGCCCCAATTTCTGCTTTAAACTTTAGGTACTATCCCAAAATGTATCACTAAGGTGACAGAAGTTGATTTCGGAGCATCATTTTTGTACAGGAGCTTCAACCGTTTTGTGGCATATGAGAAATTCCCTAAGCCCCGGACCTGTCGATTTTGGTCAAAAATCAAAATTTCAAAAGTGCCCCAATTTCTGCTTTAAACTTTAGGTACTATCCCAAAATGTATCACTAAGGTGACAGAAGTTGATTTCGGAGCATCAATTTTGAACAGGAGCTTCAACCGTTTTGTGGCATATGAGAAATTCCCTAAGCCCCGGACCTGTCGATTTTGGTCAAAAATGAAAATTTCAAAAGTGCCCCAATTTCTGCTTTAAACTTTAGGTACTATCACAAAATGTATCACTAAGGTGACAGAAGTTGATTTCGGAGCATCATTTTTGAACAGGAGCTTCAACCGTTTTGTGGCATATGAGAAATTCCCTAAGCCCCGGACCTGTCGATTTTGGACAAAAATGAAAATTTCAAAAGTGCCCCAATTTCTGCTTTAAACTTTAGGTACTATCCCAAAATGTATCACTAAGGTGACAGAAGTTGATTTTGGAGCATCATTTTTGAACAGGAGCTTCAACCGTTTTGTGGCATATGAGAATTCCCTAAGCCCCGGACCTGTCGATTTTGGTCAAAAATGAAAATTTCAAAAGTGCCCCAATTTCTGCTTTAAACTTTAGGTACTATCCCAAAATGTATCACTAAGGTGACAGAAGTTGATTTTGGAGCATCATTTTTGAACAGGAGCTTCAACCGTTTTGTGGCATATGAGAATTCCCTAAGCCCCGGACCTGTCGATTTTGGTCAAAAATGAAAATTTCAAAAGTGCCCCAATTTCTGCTTTAAACTTTAGGTACTATCCCAAAATGTATCACTAAGGTGACAGAAGTTGATTTTGGAGCATCATTTTTGAACAGGAGCTTCAACCGTTTTGTGGCATATGAGAATTCCCTAAGCCCCGGACCTGTCGATTTTGGTCAAAAATGAAAATTTCAAAAGTGCCCCAATTTCTGCTTTAAACTTTAGGTACTATCCAAAAATGTATCACTAAGGTGACAGAAGTTGATTTCGGAGCATCATTTTTGAACAGGAGCTTCAACCATTTTGTGGCATATGAGAAATTCCCTAAGCCCCGGACCTGTCGATTTTGGACAAAAATGAAAATTTCAAAAGTGCCCCAATTTCTGCTTTAAACTTTAGGTACTATCCCAAAATGTATCACTAAGGTGACAGAAGTTGATTTTGGAGCATCATTTTTGAACAGGAGCTTCAACCGTTTTGTGGCATATGAGAATTCCCTAAGCCCCGGACCTGTCGATTTTGGTCAAAAATGAAAATTTCAAAAGTGCCCCAATTTCTGCTTTAAACTTTAGGTACTATCCCAAAATGTATCACTAAGGTGACAGAAGTTGATTTCGGAGCATCATTTTTGAACAGGAGCTTCAATGGTTTTGTGGCATATGAGAATTCCATAAGCCCCGGACCTGTCGATTTTGGTCAAAAATGAAAATTTCAAAAGTGCCCCAATTTCTGCTTTAAACTTTAGGTACTATCCCAAAATGTATCACTAAGGTGACAGAAGTTGATTTCGGAGCATCATTTTTGTACAGGAGCTTCAACCGTTTTGTGGCATATGAGAAATTCCCTAAGCCCCGGACCTGTCGATTTTGGTCAAAAATGAAAATTTCAAAAGTGCCCCAATTTCTGCTTTAAACTTTAGGTACTATCCCAAAATGTATCACTAAGGTGACAGAAGTTGATTTCGGAGCATCATTTTTGAACAGGAGCTTCAACCGTTTTGTGGCATATGAGAAATTCCCTAAGCCCCGGACCTGTCGATTTTGGTCAAAAATGAAAATTTCAAAAGTGCCCCAATTTCTGCTTTAAACTTTAGGTACTATCCCAAAATGTATCACTAAGGTGACAGAAGTTGATTTTGGAGCATCATTTTTGAACAGGAGCTTCAACCGTTTTGTGGCATATGAGAATTCCCTAAGCCCCGGACCTGTCGATTTTGGTCAAAAATGAAAATTTCAAAAGTGCCCCAATTTCTGCTTTAAACTTTAGGTACTATCCCAAAATGTATCACTAAGGTGACAGAAGTTGATTTTGGAGCATCATTTTTGAACAGGAGCTTCAACCGTTTTGTGGCATATGAGAATTCCCTAAGCCCCGGACCTGTCGATTTTGGTCAAAAATGAAAATTTCAAAAGTGCCCCAATTTCTGCTTTAAACTTTAGGTACTATCCAAAAATGTATCACTAAGGTGACAGAAGTTGATTTCGGAGCATCATTTTTGAACAGGAGCTTCAACCATTTTGTGGCATATGAGAAATTCCCTAAGCCCCGGACCTGTCGATTTTGGACAAAAATGAAAATTTCAAAAGTGCCCCAATTTCTGCTTTAAACTTTAGGTACTATCCCAAAATGTATCACTAAGGTGACAGAAGTTGATTTTGGAGCATCATTTTTGAACAGGAGCTTCAACCGTTTTGTGGCATATGAGAATTCCCTAAGCCCCGGACCTGTCGATTTTGGTCAAAAATGAAAATTTCAAAAGTGCCCCAATTTCTGCTTTAAACTTTAGGTACTATCCCAAAATGTATCACTAAGGTGACAGAAGTTGATTTCGGAGCATCATTTTTGAACAGGAGCTTCAATGGTTTTGTGGCATATGAGAATTCCATAAGCCCCGGACCTGTCGATTTTGGTCAAAAATGAAAATTTCAAAAGTGCCCCAATTTCTGCTTTAAACTTTAGGTACTATCCCAAAATGTATCACTAAGGTGACAGAAGTTGATTTCGGAGCATCATTTTTGTACAGGAGCTTCAACCGTTTTGTGGCATATGAGAAATTCCCTAAGCCCCGGACCTGTCGATTTTGGTCAAAAATGAAAATTTCAAAAGTGCCCCAATTTCTGCTTTAAACTTTAGGTACTATCCCAAAATGTATCACTAAGGTGACAGAAGTTGATTTCGGAGCATCATTTTTGAACAGGAGCTTCAACCGTTTTGTGGCATATGAGAAATTCCCTAAGCCCCGGACCTGTCGATTTTGGTCAAAAATGAAAATTTCAAAAGTGCCCCAATTTCTGCTTTAAACTTTAGGTACTATCACAAAATGTATCACTAAGGTGACAGAAGTTGATTTCGGAGCATCATTTTTGAACAGGAGCTTCAACCGTTTTGTGGCATATGAGAAATTCCCTAAGCCCTGGACCTGTCGATTTTGGACAAAAATGAAAATTTCAAAAGTGCCCCAATTTCTGCTTTAAACTTTAGGTACTATCACAAAATGTATCACTAAGGTGACAGAAGTTGATTTCGGAGCATCATTTTTGAACAGGAGCTTCAACCGTTTTGTGGCATATGAGAAATTCCCTAAGCCCTGGACCTGTCGATTTTGGACAAAAATGAAAATTTCAAAAGTGCCCCAATTTCTGCTTTAAACTTTAGGTACTATCCCAAAATGTATCACTAAGGTGACAGAAGTTGATTTTGGAGCATCATTTTTGAACAGGAGCTTCAACCGTTTTGTGGCATATGAGAATTCCCTAAGCCCCGGACCTGTCGATTTTGGTCAAAAATGAAAATTTCAAAAGTGCCCCAATTTCTGCTTTAAACTTTAGGTACTATCCAAAAATGTATCACTAAGGTGACAGAAGTTGATTTCGGAGCATCATTTTTGAACAGGAGCTTCAACCGTTTTGTGGCATATGAGAAATTCCCTAAGCCCCGGACCTGTCGATTTTGGACAAAAATGAAAATTTCAAAAGTGCCCCAATTTCTGCTTTAAACTTTAGGTACTATCCCAAAATGTATCACTAAGGTGACAGAAGTTGATTTTGGAGCATCATTTTTGAACAGGAGCTTCAACCGTTTTGTGGCATATGAGAATTCCCTAAGCCCCGGACCTGTCGATTTTGGTCAAAAATGAAAATTTCAAAAGTGCCCCAATTTCTGCTTTAAACTTTAGGTACTATCCCAAAATGTATCACTAAGGTGACAGAAGTTGATTTCGGAGCATCATTTTTGAACAGGAGCTTCAATGGTTTTGTGGCATATGAGAATTCCATAAGCCCCGGACCTGTCGATTTTGGTCAAAAATGAAAATTTCAAAAGTGCCCCAATTTCTGCTTTAAACTTTAGGTACTATCCCAAAATGTATCACTAAGGTGACAGAAGTTGATTTCGGAGCATCATTTTTGTACAGGAGCTTCAACCGTTTTGTGGCATATGAGAAATTCCCTAAGCCCCGGACCTGTCGATTTTGGTCAAAAATCAAAATTTCAAAAGTGCCCCAATTTCTGCTTTAAACTTTAGGTACTATCCCAAAATGTATCACTAAGGTGACAGAAGTTGATTTCGGAGCATCATTTTTGAACAGGAGCTTCAACCATTTTGTGGCATATGAGAATTCCCTAAGCCCCGGACCTGTCGATTTTGGTCAAAAATGAAAATTTCAAAAGTGCCCCAATTTCTGCTTTAAACTTTAGGTACTATCCCAAAATGTATCACTAAGGTGACAGAAGTTGATTTCGGAGCATCATTTTTGAACAGGAGCTTCAATGGTTTTGTGGCATATGAGAATTCCATAAGCCCCGGACCTGTCGATTTTGGTCAAAAATGAAAATTTCAAAAGAGCCCCAATTTCTGCTTTAAACTTTAGGTACTATCCCAAAATGTATCACTAAGGTGACAGAAGTTGATTTCGGAGCATCATTTTTGTACAGGAGCTTCAACCGTTTTGTGGCATATGAGAAATTCCCTAAGCCCCGGACCTGTCGATTTTGGTCAAAAATCAAAATTTCAAAAGTGCCCCAATTTCTGCTTTAAACTTTAGGTACTATCCCAAAATGTATCACTAAGGTGACAGAAGTTGATTTCGGAGCATCATTTTTGAACAGGAGCTTCAATGGTTTTGTGGCATATGAGAATTCCATAAGCCCCGGACCTGTCGATTTTGGTCAAAAATGAAAATTTCAAAAGTGCCCCAATTTCTGCTTTAAACTTTAGGTACTATCCCAAAATGTATCACTAAGGTGACAGAAGTTGATTTCGGAGCATCATTTTTGTACAGGAGCTTCAACCGTTTTGTGGCATATGAGAAATTCCCTAAGCCCCGGACCTGTCGATTTTGGTCAAAAATGAAAATTTCAAAAGTGCCCCAATTTCTGCTTTAAACTTTA
Organism: Pseudophryne corroboree; assembly: GCF_028390025.1. NCBI lineage: Eukaryota > Metazoa > Chordata > Amphibia > Anura > Myobatrachidae > Pseudophryne > Pseudophryne corroboree. The sequence continues at coordinate 63,853 of NW_026970366.1, forward strand.
GGTACTATCCCAAAATGTATCACTAAGGTGACAGAAGTTGATTTCGGAGCATCATTTTTGAACAGGAGCTTCAACCGTTTTGTGGCATATGAGAAATTCCCTAAGCCCCGGACCTGTCGATTTTGGTCAAAAATGAAAATTTCAAAAGTGCCCCAATTTCTGCTTTAAACTTTAGGTACTATCACAAAATGTATCACTAAGGTGACAGAAGTTGATTTCGGAGCATCATTTTTGAACAGGAGCTTCAACCGTTTTGTGGCATATGAGAAATTCCCTAAGCCCTGGACCTGTCGATTTTGGACAAAAATGAAAATTTCAAAAGTGCCCCAATTTCTGCTTTAAACTTTAGGTACTATCCCAAAATGTATCACTAAGGTGACAGAAGTTGATTTTGGAGCATCATTTTTGAACAGGAGCTTCAATGGTTTTGTGGCATATGAGAATTCCATAAGCCCCGGACCTGTCGATTTTGGTCAAAAATGAAAATTTCAAAAGTGCCCCAATTTCTGCTTTAAACTTTAGGTACTATCCCAAAATGTATCACTAAGGTGACAGAAGTTGATTTCGGAGCATCATTTTTGTACAGGAGCTTCAACCGTTTTGTGGCATATGAGAAATTCCCTAAGCCCCGGACCTGTCGATTTTGGTCAAAAATCAAAATTTCAAAAGTGCCCCAATTTCTGCTTTAAACTTTAGGTACTATCCCAAAATGTATCACTAAGGTGACAGAAGTTGATTTTGGAGCATCATTTTTGAACAGGAGCTTCAACCGTTTTGTGGCATATGAGAATTCCCTAAGCCCCGGACCTGTCGATTTTGGTCAAAAATGAAAATTTCAAAAGTGCCCCAATTTCTGCTTTAAACTTTAGGTACTATCCCAAAATGTATCACTAAGGTGACAGAAGTTGATTTCGGAGCATCATTTTTGAACAGGAGCTTCAATGGTTTTGTGGCATATGAGAATTCCATAAGCCCCGGACCTGTCGATTTTGGTCAAAAATGAAAATTTCAAAAGTGCCCCAATTTCTGCTTTAAACTTTAGGTACTATCCCAAAATGTATCACTAAGGTGACAGAAGTTGATTTCGGAGCATCATTTTTGTACAGGAGCTTCAACCGTTTTGTGGCATATGAGAAATTCCCTAAGCCCCGGACCTGTCGATTTTGGTCAAAAATCAAAATTTCAAAAGTGCCCCAATTTCTGCTTTAAACTTTAGGTACTATCCCAAAATGTATCACTAAGGTGACAGAAGTTGATTTCGGAGCATCATTTTTGAACAGGAGCTTCAACCGTTTTGTGGCATATGAGAATTCCCTAAGCCCCGGACCTGTCGATTTTGGTCAAAAATGAAAATTTCAAAAGTGCCCCAATTTCTGCTTTAAACTTTAGGTACTATCCCAAAATGTATCACTAAGGTGACAGAAGTTGATTTCGGAGCATCATTTTTGAACAGGAGCTTCAATGGTTTTGTGGCATATGAGAATTCCATAAGCCCCGGACCTGTCGATTTTGGTCAAAAATGAAAATTTCAAAAGTGCCCCAATTTCTGCTTTAAACTTTAGGTACTATCCCAAAATGTATCACTAAGGTGACAGAAGTTGATTTCGGAGCATCATTTTTGTACAGGAGCTTCAACCGTTTTGTGGCATATGAGAAATTCCCTAAGCCCCGGACCTGTCGATTTTGGTCAAAAATGAAAATTTCAAAAGTGCCCCAATTTCTGCTTTAAACTTTAGGTACTATCCCAAAATGTATCACTAAGGTGACAGAAGTTGATTTCGGAGCATCATTTTTGAACAGGAGCTTCAACCGTTTTGTGGCATATGAGAAATTCCCTAAGCCCCGGACCTGTCGATTTTGGTCAAAAATGAAAATTTCAAAAGTGCCCCAATTTCTGCTTTAAACTTTAGGTACTATCACAAAATGTATCACTAAGGTGACAGAAGTTGATTTCGGAGCATCATTTTTGAACAGGAGCTTCAACCGTTTTGTGGCATATGAGAAATTCCCTAAGCCCTGGACCTGTCGATTTTGGACAAAAATGAAAATTTCAAAAGTGCCCCAATTTCTGCTTTAAACTTTAGGTACTATCCCAAAATGTATCACTAAGGTGACAGAAGTTGATTTTGGAGCATCATTTTTGAACAGGAGCTTCAACCGTTTTGTGGCATATGAGAATTCCCTAAGCCCCGGACCTGTCGATTTTGGTCAAAAATGAAAATTTCAAAAGTGCCCCAATTTCTGCTTTAAACTTTAGGTACTATCCAAAAATGTATCACTAAGGTGACAGAAGTTGATTTCGGAGCATCATTTTTGAACAGGAGCTTCAACCGTTTTGTGGCATATGAGAAATTCCCTAAGCCCCGGACCTGTCGATTTTGGACAAAAATGAAAATTTCAAAAGTGCCCCAATTTCTGCTTTAAACTTTAGGTACTATCCCAAAATGTATCACTAAGGTGACAGAAGTTGATTTTGGAGCATCATTTTTGAACAGGAGCTTCAATGGTTTTGTGGCATATGAGAATTCCATAAGCCCCGGACCTGTCGATTTTGGTCAAAAATGAAAATTTCAAAAGTGCCCCAATTTCTGCTTTAAACTTTAGGTACTATCCCAAAATGTATCACTAAGGTGACAGAAGTTGATTTCGGAGCATCATTTTTGTACAGGAGCTTCAACCGTTTTGTGGCATATGAGAAATTCCCTAAGCCCCGGACCTGTCGATTTTGGTCAAAAATCAAAATTTCAAAAGTGCCCCAATTTCTGCTTTAAACTTTAGGTACTATCCCAAAATGTATCACTAAGGTGACAGAAGTTGATTTCGGAGCATCATTTTTGAACAGGAGCTTCAACCGTTTTGTGGCATATGAGAAATTCCCTAAGCCCCGGACCTGTCGATTTTGGTCAAAAATGAAAATTTCAAAAGTGCCCCAATTTCTGCTTTAAACTTTAGGTACTATCACAAAATGTATCACTAAGGTGACAGAAGTTGATTTCGGAGCATCATTTTTGAACAGGAGCTTCAACCGTTTTGTGGCATATGAGAAATTCCCTAAGCCCCGGACCTGTCGATTTTGGACAAAAATGAAAATTTCAAAAGTGCCCCAATTTCTGCTTTAAACTTTAGGTACTATCCCAAAATGTATCACTAAGGTGACAGAAGTTGATTTTGGAGCATCATTTTTGAACAGGAGCTTCAACCGTTTTGTGGCATATGAGAATTCCCTAAGCCCCGGACCTGTCGATTTTGGTCAAAAATGAAAATTTCAAAAGTGCCCCAATTTCTGCTTTAAACTTTAGGTACTATCCCAAAATGTATCACTAAGGTGACAGAAGTTGATTTTGGAGCATCATTTTTGAACAGGAGCTTCAACCGTTTTGTGGCATATGAGAATTCCCTAAGCCCCGGACCTGTCGATTTTGGTCAAAAATGAAAATTTCAAAAGTGCCCCAATTTCTGCTTTAAACTTTAGGTACTATCCCAAAATGTATCACTAAGGTGACAGAAGTTGATTTTGGAGCATCATTTTTGAACAGGAGCTTCAACCGTTTTGTGGCATATGAGAATTCCCTAAGCCCCGGACCTGTCGATTTTGGTCAAAAATGAAAATTTCAAAAGTGCCCCAATTTCTGCTTTAAACTTTAGGTACTATCCAAAAATGTATCACTAAGGTGACAGAAGTTGATTTCGGAGCATCATTTTTGAACAGGAGCTTCAACCATTTTGTGGCATATGAGAAATTCCCTAAGCCCCGGACCTGTCGATTTTGGACAAAAATGAAAATTTCAAAAGTGCCCCAATTTCTGCTTTAAACTTTAGGTACTATCCCAAAATGTATCACTAAGGTGACAGAAGTTGATTTTGGAGCATCATTTTTGAACAGGAGCTTCAACCGTTTTATGTCATATGTGAATTCCCTAAGCCCCGGACCTGTCGATTTTGGTCAAAAATGAAAATTTCAAAAGTGCCCCAATTTCTGCTTTAAACTTTAGGTACTATCCCAAAATGTATCACTAAGGTGACAGAAGTTGATTTCGGAGCATCATTTTTGAACAGGAGCTTCAATGGTTTTGTGGCATATGAGAATTCCATAAGCCCCGGACCTGTCGATTTTGGTCAAAAATGAAAATTTCAAAAGTGCCCCAATTTCTGCTTTAAACTTTAGGTACTATCCCAAAATGTATCACTAAGGTGACAGAAGTTGATTTCGGAGCATCATTTTTGTACAGGAGCTTCAACCGTTTTGTGGCATATGAGAAATTCCCTAAGCCCCGGACCTGTCGATTTTGGTCAAAAATGAAAATTTCAAAAGTGCCCCAATTTCTGCTTTAAACTTTAGGTACTATCCCAAAATGTATCACTAAGGTGACAGAAGTTGATTTCGGAGCATCATTTTTGAACAGGAGCTTCAACCGTTTTGTGGCATATGAGAAATTCCCTAAGCCCCGGACCTGTCGATTTTGGTCAAAAATGAAAATTTCAAAAGTGCCCCAATTTCTGCTTTAAACTTTAGGTACTATCACAAAATGTATCACTAAGGTGACAGAAGTTGATTTCGGAGCATCATTTTTGAACAGGAGCTTCAACCGTTTTGTGGCATATGAGAAATTCCCTAAGCCCTGGACCTGTCGATTTTGGACAAAAATGAAAATTTCAAAAGTGCCCCAATTTCTGCTTTAAACTTTAGGTACTATCCCAAAATGTATCACTAAGGTGACAGAAGTTGATTTTGGAGCATCATTTTTGAACAGGAGCTTCAACCGTTTTGTGGCATATGAGAATTCCCTAAGCCCCGGACCTGTCGATTTTGGTCAAAAATGAAAATTTCAAAAGTGCCCCAATTTCTGCTTTAAACTTTAGGTACTATCCAAAAATGTATCACTAAGGTGACAGAAGTTGATTTCGGAGCATCATTTTTGAACAGGAGCTTCAACCGTTTTGTGGCATATGAGAAATTCCCTAAGCCCCGGACCTGTCGATTTTGGACAAAAATGAAAATTTCAAAAGTGCCCCAATTTCTGCTTTAAACTTTAGGTACTATCCCAAAATGTATCACTAAGGTGACAGAAGTTGATTTTGGAGCATCATTTTTGAACAGGAGCTTCAACCGTTTTGTGGCATATGAGAATTCCCTAAGCCCCGGACCTGTCGATTTTGGTCAAAAATGAAAATTTCAAAAGTGCCCCAATTTCTGCTTTAAACTTTAGGTACTATCCAAAAATGTATCACTAAGGTGACAGAAGTTGATTTCGGAGCATCATTTTTGAACAGGAGCTTCAACCGTTTTGTGGCATATGAGAAATTCCCTAAGCCCCGGACCTGTCGATTTTGGACAAAAATGAAAATTTCAAAAGTGCCCCAATTTCTGCTTTAAACTTTAGGTACTATCCCAAAATGTATCACTAAGGTGACAGAAGTTGATTTCGGAGCATCATTTTTGAACAGGAGCTTCAATGGTTTTGTGGCATATGAGAATTCCATAAGCCCCGGACCTGTCGATTTTGGTCAAAAATGAAAATTTCAAAAGTGCCCCAATTTCTGCTTTAAACTTTAGGTACTATCCCAAAATGTATCACTAAGGTGACAGAAGTTGATTTCGGAGCATCATTTTTGTACAGGAGCTTCAACCGTTTTGTGGCATATGAGAAATTCCCTAAGCCCCGGACCTGTCGATTTTGGTCAAAAATCAAAATTTCAAAAGTGCCCCAATTTCTGCTTTAAACTTTAGGTACTATCCCAAAATGTATCACTAAGGTGACAGAAGTTGATTTCGGAGCATCATTTTTGAACAGGAGCTTCAACCGTTTTGTGGCATATGAGAAATTCCCTAAGCCCCGGACCTGTCGATTTTGGTCAAAAATGAAAATTTCAAAAGTGCCCCAATTTCTGCTTTAAACTTTAGGTACTATCCCAAAATGTATCACTAAGGTGACAGAAGTTGATTTCGGAGCATCATTTTTGAACAGGAGCTTCAACCATTTTGTGGCATATGAGAAATTCCCTAAGTTCCGGACCTGACGATTTTGGTCAAAAATGAAAATTTCAAAAGTGCCCCAATTTCTGCTTTAAACTTTAGGTACTATCACAAAATGTATCACTAAGGTGACAGAAGTTGATTTCGGAGCATCATTTTTGAACAGGAGCTTCAACCGTTTTGTGGCATATGAGAATTCCATAAGCCCCGGACCTGTCGATGTTGGTCAAAAATGAAAATTTCAAAAGTGCCCCAATTTCTGCTTTAAACTTTAGGTACTATCCCAAAATGTATCACTAAGGTGACAGAAGTTGATTTCGGAGCATCATTTTTGTACAGGAGCTTCAACCGTTTTGTGGCATATGAGAAATTCTCTAAGCCCCGGACCTGTCGATTTTGGTCAAAAATCAAAATTTCAAAAGTGCCCCAATTTCTGCTTTAAACTTTAGGTACTATCCCAAAATGTATCACTAAGGTGACAGAAGTTGATTTCGGAGCATCATTTTTGAACAGGAGCTTCAACCTTTTTGTGGCATATGAGAATTCCATAAGCCCCGGACCTGTCGATTTTGGTCAAAAATGAAAATTTCAAAAGTGCTCCAATTTCTGCTTTAAACTTTAGGTACTATCCCAAAATGTATCACTAAGGTGACAGAAGTTGATTTCGGAGCATCATTTTTGAACAGGAGCTTCAACCGTTTTGTGGCATATGAGAAATTCCCTAAGCCCCGGACCTGTCGATTTTGGACAAAAATGAAAATTTCAAAAGTGCCCCAATTTCTGCTTTAAACTTTAGGTACTATCCCAAAATGTATCACTAAGGTGACAGAAGTTGATTTTGGAGCATCATTTTTGAACAGGAGCTTCAACCGTTTTGTGGCATATGAGAATTCCCTAAGCCCCGGACCTGTCGATTTTGGTCAAAAATGAAAATTTCAAAAGTGCCCCAATTTCTGCTTTAAACTTTAGGTACTATCCCAAAATGTATCACTAAGGTGACAGAAGTTGATTTCGGAGCATCATTTTTGAACAGGAGCTTCAATGGTTTTGTGGCATATGAGAATTCCATAAGCCCCGGACCTGTCGATTTTGGTCAAAAATGAAAATTTCAAAAGTGCCCCAATTTCTGCTTTAAACTTTAGGTACTATCCCAAAATGTATCACTAAGGTGACAGAAGTTGATTTCGGAGCATCATTTTTGTACAGGAGCTTCAACCGTTTTGTGGCATATGAGAAATTCCCTAAGCCCCGGACCTGTCGATTTTGGTCAAAAATCAAAATTTCAAAAGTGCCCCAATTTCTGCTTTAAACTTTAGGTACTATCCCAAAATGTATCACTAAGGTGACAGAAGTTGATTTCGGAGCATCATTTTTGAACAGGAGCTTCAACCGTTTTGTGGCATATGAGAATTCCATAAGCCCCGGACCTGTCGATTTTGGTCAAAAATGAAAATTTCAAAAGTGCCCCAATTTCTGCTTTAAACTTTAGGTACTATCCCAAAATGTATCACTAAGGTGACAGAAGTTGATTTCGGAGCATCATTTTTGAACAGGAGCTTCAACCGTTTTGTGGCATATGAGAATTCCCTAAGCCCCGGACCTGTCGATTTTGGTCCAAAATGAAAATTTCAAAAGTGCCCCAATTTCTGCTTTAAACTTTAGTTACTATCCCAAAATGTATCACTAAGGTGACAGAAGTTGATTTTGGAGCATCATTTTTGAACAGGAGCTTCAACCGTTTTGTGGCATATGAGAATTCCATAAGCCCCGGACCTGTCGATTTTGGTCAAAAATGAAAATTTCAAAAGTGCCCCAATTTCTGCTTTAAACTTTAGGTACTATCCCAAAATGTATTACTAAGGTGACAGAAGTTGATTTCGGAGCATCATTTTTGAACAGGAGCTTCAACCGTTTTGTGGCATATGAGAAATTCCCTAAGCCCCGGACTTGTCGATGTTGGTCAAAAATGAAAATTTCAAAAGTGCCCCAATTTCTGCTTTAAACTTTAGGTACTATCCCAAAATGTATCACTAAGGTGACAGAAGTTGATTTCGGAGCATCATTTTTGAACAGGAGCTTCAACCGTTTTGTGGCATATGAGAATTCCATAAGCCCCGGACCTGTCGATTTTGGTCAAAAATGAAAATTTCAAAAGTGCCCCAATTTCTGCTTTAAACTTTAGGTGCTATCCCAAAATGTATCACTAAGGTGACAGAAGTTGATTTTGGAGCATCATTTTTGAACAGGAGCTTCAACCGTTTTGTGGCATATGAGAAATTCCCTAAGCTCCGGACCTGTCGATTTTGGTCAAAAATGAAAATTTCAAAAGTGCCCCAATTTCAGCTTTAAACTTTAGGTACAGTACTATCACAAAATGTATCACTAAGGTGACAGAAGTTGATTTCGGAGCATCATTTTTGAACAGGAGCTTCAACCGTTTTGTGGCATATGAGAAATTCCCTAAGCCCCGGACCTGTCGATTTTGGACAAAAATGAAAATTTCAAAAGTGCCCCAATTTCTGCTTTAAACTTTAGGTACTATCCCAAAATGTATCACTAAGGTGACAGAAGTTGATTTTGGAGCATCATTTTTGAACAGGAGCTTCAACCGTTTTGTGTCATATGAGAATTCCCTAAGCCCCGGACCTGTCGATTTTGGTCAAAAATGAAAATTTCAAAAGTGCCCCAATTTCTGCTTTAAACTTTAGGTACTATCCCAAAATGTATCACTAAGGAGACAGAAGTTGATTTCGGAGCATCATTTTTGAACAGGAGCTTCAATGGTTTTGTGGCATATGAGAATTCCATAAGCCCCGGACCTGTCGATTTTGGTCAAAAATGAAAATTTCAAAAGTGCCCCAATTTCTGCTTTAAACTTTAGGTACTATCCCAAAATGTATCACTAAGGTAACAGAAGTTGATTTCGGAGCATCATTTTTGTACAGGAGCTTCAACCGTTTTGTGGCATATGAGAAATTCCCTAAGCCCCGGACCTGTCGATTTTGGTCAAAAATCAAAATTTCAAAAGTGCCCCAATTTCTGCTTTAAACTTTAGGTACTATCCCAAAATGTATCACTAAGGTGACAGAAGTTGATTTCGGAGCATCATTTTTGAACAGGAGCTTCAACCGTTTTGTGGCATATGAGAATTCCATAAGCCCCGGACCTGTCGATTTTGGTCAAAAATGAAAATTTCAAAAGTGCCCCAATTTCTGCTTTAAACTTTAGGTACTATCCCAAAATGTATCACTAAGGTGACAGAAGTTGATTTCGGAGCATCATTTTTGAACAGGAGCTTCAACCGTTTTGTGGCATATGAGAAGTCCCTAAGCCCCGGACCTGTCGATTTTGGTCCAAAATGAAAATTTCAAAAGTGCCCCAATTTCTGCTTTAAACTTTAGGTACTATCCCAAAATGTATCACTAAGGTGACAGAAGTTGATTTCGGAGCATCATTTTTGAACAGGAGCTTCAACCGTTTTGTGGCATATGAGAAATTCCCTAAGCCCCGGACCTGTCGATTTTGGACAAAAATGAAAATTTCAAAAGTGCCCCAATTTCTGCTTTAAACTTTAGGTACTATCCCAAAATGTATCACTAAGGTGACAGAAGTTGATTTTGGAGCATCATTTTTGAACAGGAGCTTCAACCGTTTTGTGTCATATGAGAATTCCCTAAGCCCCGGACCTGTCGATTTTGGTCAAAAATGAAAATTTCAAAAGTGCCCCAATTTCTGCTTTAAACTTTAGGTACTATCCCAAAATGTATCACTAAGGAGACAGAAGTTGATTTCGGAGCATCATTTTTGAACAGGAGCTTCAATGGTTTTGTGGCATATGAGAATTCCATAAGCCCCGGACCTGTCGATTTTGGTCAAAAATGAAAATTTCAAAAGTGCCCCAATTTCTGCTTTAAACTTTAGGTACTATCCCAAAATGTATCACTAAGGTAACAGAAGTTGATTTCGGAGCATCATTTTTGTACAGGAGCTTCAACCGTTTTGTGGCATATGAGAAATTCCCTAAGCCCCGGACCTGTCGATTTTGGTCAAAAATCAAAATTTCAAAAGTGCCCCAATTTCTGCTTTAAACTTTAGGTACTATCCCAAAATGTATCACTAAGGTGACAGAAGTTGATTTCGGAGCATCATTTTTGAACAGGAGCTTCAACCGTTTTGTGGCATATGAGAATTCCATAAGCCCCGGACCTGTCGATTTTGGTCAAAAATGAAAATTTCAAAAGTGCCCCAATTTCTGCTTTAAACTTTAGGTACTATCCCAAAATGTATCACTAAGGTGACAGAAGTTGATTTCGGAGCATCATTTTTGAACAGGAGCTTCAACCGTTTTGTGGCATATGAGAAGTCCCTAAGCCCCGGACCTGTCGATTTTGGTCCAAAATGAAAATTTCAAAAGTGCCCCAATTTCTGCTTTAAACTTTAGGTACTATCCCAAAATGTATCACTAAGGTGACAGAAGTTGATTTCGGAGCATCATTTTTGAACAGGAGCTTCAACCGTTTTGTGGCATATGAGAATTCCATAAGCCCCGGACCTGTCGATTTTGGTCAAAAATGAAAATTTCAAAAGTGCCCCAATTTCTGCTTTAAACTTTAGGTGCTATCCCAAAATGTATCACTAAGGTGACAGAAGTTGATTTTGGAGCATCATTTTTGAACAGGAGCTTCAACCGTTTTGTGGCATATGAGAAATTTCCTAAGCCCCGGACCTGTCGATTTTGGTCAAAAATGAAAATTTCAAAAGTGCCCCAATTTCTGCTTTAAACTTTAGGTACTATCCCAAAATGTATCACTAAGGTGACAGAAGTTGATTTCGGAGCATCATTTTTGAACAGGAGCTTCAATGGTTTTGTGGCATATGAGAATTCCATAAGCCCCGGACCTGTCGATTTTGGTCAAAAATGAAAATTTCAAAAGTGCCCCAATTTCTGCTTTAAACTTTAGGTACTATCCCAAAATGTATCACTAAGGTGACAGAAGTTGATTTCGGAGCATCATTTTTGTACAGGAGCTTCAACCGTTTTGTGGCATATGAGAAATTCCCTAAGCCCCGGACCTGTCGATTTTGGTCAAAAATCAAAATTTCAAAAGTGCCCCAATTTCTGCTTTAAACTTTAGGTACTATCCCAAAATGTATCACTAAGGTGACAGAAGTTGATTTCGGAGCATCATTTTTGAACAGGAGCTTCAACCGTTTTGTGGCATATGAGAATTCCATAAGCCCCGGACCTGTCGATTTTGGTCAAAAATGAAAATTTCAAAAGTGCCCCAATTTCTGCTTTAAACTTTAGGTACTATCCCAAAATGTATCACTAAGGTGACAGAAGTTGATTTCGGAGCATCATTTTTGAACAGGAGCTTCAACCGTTTTGTGGCATATGAGAATTCCCTAAGCCCCGGACCTGTCGATTTTGGTCCAAAATGAAAATTTCAAAAGTGCCCCAATTTCTGCTTTAAACTTTAGTTACTATCCCAAAATGTATCACTAAGGTGACAGAAGTTGATTTCGGAGCATCATTTTTGAACAGGAGCTTCAACCGTTTTGTGGCATATGAGAATTCCATAAGCCCCGGACCTGTCGATTTTGGTCAAAAATGAAAATTTCAAAAGTGCCCCAATTTCTGCTTTAAACTTTAGGTGCTATCCCAAAATGTATCACTAAGGTGACAGAAGTTGATTTTGGAGCATCATTTTTGAACAGGAGCTTCAACCGTTTTGTGGCATATGAGAAATTTCCTAAGCCCCGGACCTGTCGATTTTGGTCAAAAATGAAAATTTCAAAAGTGCCCCAATTTCTGCTTTAAACTTTAGGTACTATCCCAAAATGTATCACTAAGGTGACAGAAGTTGATTTCGGAGCATCATTTTTGAACAGGAGCTTCAATGGTTTTGTGGCATATGAGAATTCCACAAGCCCCGGACCTGTCGATTTTGGTCAAAAATGAAAATTTCAAAAGTGCCCCAATTTCTGCTTTAAACTTTAGGTACTATCCCAAAATGTATCACTAAGGTGACAGAAGTTGATTTCGGAGCATCATTTTTGTACAGGAGCTTCAACCGTTTTGTGGCATATGAGAAATTCCCTAAGCCCCGGACCTGTCGATTTTGGTCAAAAATCAAAATTTCAAAAGTGCCCCAATTTCTGCTTTAAACTTTAGGTACTATCCCAAAATGTATCACTAAGGTGACAGAAGTTGATTTCGGAGCATCATTTTTGAACAGGAGCTTCAACCGTTTTGTGGCATATGAGAATTCCATAAGCCCCGGACCTGTCGATTTTGGTCAAAAATGAAAATTTCAAAAGTGCCCCAATTTCTGCTTTAAACTTTAGGTACTATCCCAAAATGTATCACTAAGGTGACAGAAGTTGATTTCGGAGCATCATTTTTGAACAGGAGCTTCAACCGTTTTGTGGCATATGAGAATTCCCTAAGCCCCGGACCTGTCGATTTTGGTCCAAAATGAAAATTTCAAAAGTGCCCCAATTTCTGCTTTAAACTTTAGTTACTATCCCAAAATGTATCACTAAGGTGACAGAAGTTGATTTTGGAGCATCATTTTTGAACAGGAGCTTCAACCGTTTTGTGGCATATGAGAATTCCATAAGCCCCGGACCTGTCGATTTTGGTCAAAAATGAAAATTTCAAAAGTGCCCCAATTTCTGCTTTAAACTTTAGGTACTATCCCAAAATGTATCACTAAGGTGACAGAAGTTGATTTCGGAGCATCATTTTTGAACAGGAGCTTCAACCGTTTTGTGGCATATGAGAATTCCCTAAGCCCCGGACCTGTCGATTTTGGTCCAAAATGAAAATTTCAAAAGTGCCCCAATTTCTGCTTTAAACTTTAGTTACTATCCCAAAATGTATCACTAAGGTGACAGAAGTTGATTTTGGAGCATCATTTTTGAACAGGAGCTTCAACCGTTTTGTGGCATATGAGAATTCCATAAGCCCCGGACCTGTCGATTTTGGTCAAAAATGAAAATTTCAAAAGTGCCCCAATTTCTGCTTTAAACTTTAGGTACTATCCCAAAATGTATCACTAAGGTGACAGAAGTTGATTTCGGAGCATCATTTTTGAACAGGAGCTTCAACCGTTTTGTGGCATATGAGAATTCCATAAGCCCCGGACCTGTCGATTTTGGTCAAAAATGAAAATTTCAAAAGTGCCCCAATTTCTGCTTTAAACTTTAGGTGCTATCCCAAAATGTATCACTAAGGTGACAGAAGTTGATTTTGGAGCATCATTTTTGAACAGGAGCTTCAACCGTTTTGTGGCATATGAGAAATTCCCTAAGCTCCGGACCTGTCGATTTTGGTCAAAAATGAAAATTTCAAAAGTGCCCCAATTTCAGCTTTAAACTTTAGGTACAGTACTATCACAAAATGTATCACTAAGGTGACAGAAGTTGATTTCGGAGCATCATTTTTGAACAGGAGCTTCAACCGTTTTGTGGCATATGAGAAATTCCCTAAGCCCCGGACCTGTCGATTTTGGACAAAAATGAAAATTTCAAAAGTGCCCCAATTTCTGCTTTAAACTTTAGGTACTATCCCAAAATGTATCACTAAGGTGACAGAAGTTGATTTTGGAGCATCATTTTTGAACAGGAGCTTCAACCGTTTTGTGTCATATGAGAATTCCCTAAGCCCCGGACCTGTCGATTTTGGTCAAAAATGAAAATTTCAAAAGTGCCCCAATTTCTGCTTTAAACTTTAGGTACTATCCCAAAATGTATCACTAAGGAGACAGAAGTTGATTTCGGAGCATCATTTTTGAACAGGAGCTTCAATGGTTTTGTGGCATATGAGAATTCCATAAGCCCCGGACCTGTCGATTTTGGTCAAAAAATGAAAATTTCAAAAGTGCCCCAATTTCTGCTTTAAACTTTAGGTACTATCCCAAAATGTATCACTAAGGTAACAGAAGTTGATTTCGGAGCATCATTTTTGTACAGGAGCTTCAACCGTTTTGTGGCATATGAGAAATTCCCTAAGCCCCGGACCTGTCGATTTTGGTCAAAAATCAAAATTTCAAAAGTGCCCCAATTTCTGCTTTAAACTTTAGGTACTATCCCAAAATGTATCACTAAGGTGACAGAAGTTGATTTCGGAGCATCATTTTTGAACAGGAGCTTCAACCGTTTTGTGGCATATGAGAATTCCATAAGCCCCGGACCTGTCGATTTTGGTCAAAAATGAAAATTTCAAAAGTGCCCCAATTTCTGCTTTAAACTTTAGGTACTATCCCAAAATGTATCACTAAGGTGACAGAAGTTGATTTCGGAGCATCATTTTTGAACAGGAGCTTCAACCGTTTTGTGGCATATGAGAATTCCCTAAGCCCCGGACCTGTCGATTTTGGTCCAAAATGAAAATTTCAAAAGTGCCCCAATTTCTGCTTTAAACTTTAGGTACTATCCCAAAATGTATCACTAAGGTGACAGAAGTTGATTTCGGAGCATCATTTTTGAACAGGAGCTTCAACCGTTTTGTGGCATATGAGAATTCCATAAGCCCCGGACCTGTCGATTTTGGTCAAAAATGAAAATTTCAAAAGTGCCCCAATTTCTGCTTTAAACTTTAGGTACTATCCCAAAATGTATCACTAAGGTGACAGAAGTTGATTTCGGAGCATCATTTTTGAACAGGAGCTTCAACCGTTTTGTGGCATATGAGAATTCCCTAAGCCCCGGACCTGTCGATTTTGGTCCAAAATGAAAATTTCAAAAGTGCCCCAATTTCTGCTTTAAACTTTAGTTACTATCCCAAAATGTATCACTAAGGTGACAGAAGTTGATTTTGGAGCATCATTTTTGAACAGGAGCTTCAACCGTTTTGTGGCATATGAGAATTCCATAAGCCCCGGACCTGTCGATTTTGGTCAAAAATGAAAATTTCAAAAGTGCCCCAATTTCTGCTTTAAACTTTAGGTGCTATCCCAAAATGTATCACTAAGGTGACAGAAGTTGATTTTGGAGCATCATTTTTGAACAGGAGCTTCAACCGTTTTGTGGCATATGAGAAATTCCCTAAGCCCCGGACCAGTCGATTTTGGTCAAAAATGAAAATTTCAAAAGTGCCCCAATTTCTGCTTTAAACTTTAGGTACTATCACAAAATGTATCACTAAGGTGACAGAAGTTGATTTCGGAGCATCATTTTTGAACAGGAGCTTCAACCATTTTGTGGCATATGAGAAATTCCCTAAGCCCCGGACCTGTCGATTTTGGACAAAAATGAAAATTTCAAAAGTGCCCCAATTTCTGCTTTAAACTTTAGGTACTATCCCAAAATGTATCACTAAGGTGACAGAAGTTGATTTCGGAGCATCATTTTTGAACAGGAGCTTCAATGGTTTTGTGGCATATGAGAATTCCATAAGCCCCGGACCTGTCGATTTTGGTCAAAAATGAAAATTTCAAAAGTGCCCCAATTTCTGCTTTAAACTTTAGGTACTATCACAAAATGTATCACTAAGGTGACAGAAGTTGATTTCGGAGCATCATTTTTGAACAGGAGCTTCAACCATTTTGTGGCATATGAGAAATTCCCTAAGCCCCGGACCTGTCGATTTTGGACAAAAATGAAAATTTCAAAAGTGCCCCAATTTCTGCTTTAAACTTTAGGTACTATCCCAAAATGTATCACTAAGGTGACAGAAGTTGATTTCGGAGCATCATTTTTGAACAGGAGCTTCAATGGTTTTGTGGCATATGAGAATTCCATAAGCCCCGGACCTGTCGATTTTGGTCAAAAATGAAAATTTCAAAAGTGCCCCAATTTCTGCTTTAAACTTTAGGTACTATCCCAAAATGTATCACTAAGGTGACAGAAGTTGATTTCGGAGCATCATTTTTGAACAGGAGCTTCAACCGTTTTGTGGCATATGAGAATTCCATAAGCCCCGGACCTGTCGATTTTGGTCAAAAATGAAAATTTCAAAAGTGCCCCAATTTCTGCTTTAAACTTTAGGTACTATCCCAAAATGTATCACTAAGGTGACAGAAGTTGATTTCGGAGCATCATTTTTGAACAGGAGCTTCAACCGTTTTGTGGCATATGAGAAATTCCCTAAGCCCCGGACCTGTCGATTTTGGTCAAAAATCAAAATTTCAAAAGTGCCCCAATTTCTGCTTTAAACTTTAGGTACTATCCCAAAATGTATCACTAAGGTGACAGAAGTTGATTTCGGAGCATCATTTTTGAACAGGAGCTTCAACCGTTTTGTGGCATATGAGAATTCCATAAGCCCCGGACCTGTCGATTTTGGTCAAAAATGAAAATTTCAAAAGTGCCCCAATTTCTGCTTTAAACTTTAGGTACTATCCCAAAATGTATCACTAAGGTGACAGAAGTTGATTTCGGAGCATCATTTTTGAACAGGAGCTTCAACCGTTTTGTGGCATATGAGAAATTCCCTAAGCCCCGGACCTGTCGATTTTGGTCAAAAATGAAAATTTCAAAAGTGCCCCAATGTCTACTTTAAACTTTAGGTACTATCCCAAAATGTATCACTAAGGTGACAGAAGTTGATTTCGGAGCATCATTTTTGAACAGGAGCTTCAACCGTTTTGTGGCATATGAGAAATTCACTAAGCCCCGGACCTGTCGATTTTGGTCAAAAATAAAAATTTCAAAAGTGCCCCAATTTCTGCTTTAAACTTTAGGTACTATCCCTAAATGTATCACTAAGGTGACAGAAGTTGATTTCGGAGTATCATTTTTGAACAGGAGCTTCAACCGTTTTGTGGCATATGAGAATTCCATAAGCCCCGGACCTGTCGATTTTGGTCAAAAATGAAAATTTCAAAAGTGCCCCAATTTCTGCTTTAAACTTTAGGTACTATCCCAAAATGTATCACTAAGAAGACAGAAGTTGATTTCGGAGCATCATTTTTGAACAGGAGCTTCAACCGTTTTGTGGCATATGAGAAATTCCCTAAGCCCCAGACCGGTCGATTTTGGTCAAAAATGAAAATTTCAAAAGTGCCCCAATTTCTGCTTTAAACTTTAGGTACTATCCCAAAATGTATCACTAAGGTGACAGAAGTTGATTTCGGAGCATCATTTTTGAACAGGAGCTTCAACCGTTTTGTGGCATATGAGAATTCCATAAGCCCCGGACCTGTCGATTTTGGTCAAAAATGAAAATTTCAAAAGTGCCCCAATTTCTGCTTTAAACTTTAGGTACTATCCCAAAATGTATCACTAAGAAGACAGAAGTTGATTTCGGAGCATCATTTTTGAACAGGAGCTTCAACCGTTTTGTGGCATATGAGAAATTCCCTAAGCCCCAGACCTGTCGATTTTGGTCAAAAATGAAAATTTCAAAAGTGCCCCAATTTCTGCTTTAAACTTTAGGTACTATCCCAAAATGTATCACTAAGGTGACAGAAGTTGATTTCGGAGCATCATTTTTGAACAGGAGCTTCAATTTTTTGTGGCATATGAGAAATTCCCTAAACCGCGGACCTGTCGATTTTGGTCAAAAATGAAAATTTCAAAAGTGCCCCAATGTCTGCTTTAAACTTTAGGTACTATCCCAAAATGTATCACTAAGAAGACAGAAGTTGATTTCGGAGCATCATTTTTGAACAGGAGCTTCAACCGTTTTGTGGCATATGAGAAATTCCCTAAGCCCCAGACCTGTCGATTTTGGTCAAAAATGAAAATTTCAAAAGTGCCCCAATTTCTGCTTTAAACTTTAGGTACTATCCCAAAATGTATCACTAAGGTGACAGAAGTTGATTTCGGAGCATCATTTTTGAACAGGAGCTTCAACCGTTTTGTGGCATATGAGAATTCCCTAAGCCCCGGACCTGTCGATTTTGGTCCAAAATGAAAATTTCAAAAGTGCCCCAATTTCTGCTTTAAACTTTAGTTACTATCCCAAAATGTATCACTAAGGTGACAGAAGTTGATTTTGGAGCATCATTTTTGAACAGGAGCTTCAACCGTTTTGTGGCATATGAGAATTCCATAAGCCCCGGACCTGTCGATTTTGGTCAAAAATGAAAATTTCAAAAGTGCCCCAATTTCTGCTTTAAACTTTAGGTACTATCCCAAAATGTATCACTAAGGTGACAGAAGTTGATTTCGGAGCATCATTTTTGAACAGGAGCTTCAACCGTTTTGTGGCATATGAGAAATTCCCTAAGCCCCGGACTTGTCGATGTTGGTCAAAAATGAAAATTTCAAAAGTGCCCCAATTTCTGCTTTAAACTTTAGGTACTATCCCAAAATGTATCACTAAGGTGACAGAAGTTGATTTCGGAGCATCATTTTTGAACAGGAGCTTCAACCGTTTTGTGGCATATGAGAATTCCATAAGCCCCGGACCTGTCGATTTTGGTCAAAAATGAAAATTTCAAAAGTGCCCCAATTTCTGCTTTAAACTTTAGGTGCTATCCCAAAATGTATCACTAAGGTGACAGAAGTTGATTTTGGAGCATCATTTTTGAACAGGAGCTTCAACCGTTTTGTGGCATATGAGAAATTCCCTAAGCCCCGGACCAGTCGATTTTGGTCAAAAATGAAAATTTCAAAAGTGCCCCAATTTCTGCTTTAAACTTTAGGTACTATCCCAAAATGTATCACTAAGGTGACAGAAGTTGATTTCGGAGCATCATTTTTGAACAGGAGCTTCAACCGTTTTGTGGCATATGAGAAATTCCCTAAGCCCCGGACCTGTCGATTTTGGTCAAAAATGAAAATTTCAAAAGTGCCCCAATTTCTGCTTTAAACTTTAGGTACTATCACAAAATGTATCACTAAGGTGACAGAAGTTGATTTCGGAGCATCATTTTTGAACAGGAGCTTCAACCATTTTGTGGCATATGAGAAATTCCCTAAGCCCCGGACCTGTCGATTTTGGACAAAAATGAAAATTTCAAAAGTGCCCCAATTTCTGCTTTAAACTTTAGGTACTATCCCAAAATGTATCACTAAGGTGACAGAAGTTGATTTCGGAGCATCATTTTTGAACAGGAGCTTCAATGGTTTTGTGGCATATGAGAATTCCATAAGCCCCGGACCTGTCGATTTTGGTCAAAAATGAAAATTTCAAAAGTGCCCCAATTTCTGCTTTAAACTTTAGGTACTATCCCAAAATGTATCACTAAGGTGACAGAAGTTGATTTCGGAGCATCATTTTTGAACAGGAGCTTCAACCGTTTTGTGGCATATGAGAAATTCCCTAAGCCCCGGACCTGTCGATTTTGGTCAAAAATCAAAATTTCAAAAGTGCCCCAATTTCTGCTTTAAACTTTAGGTACTATCCCAAAATGTATCACTAAGGTGACAGAAGTTGATTTCGGAGCATCATTTTTGAACAGGAGCTTCAACCGTTTTGTGGCATATGAGAATTCCATAAGCCCCGGACCTGTCGATTTTGGTCAAAAATGAAAATTTCAAAAGTGCCCCAATTTCTGCTTTAAACTTTAGGTACTATCCCAAAATGTATCACTAAGGTGACAGAAGTTGATTTCGGAGCATCATTTTTGAACAGGAGCTTCAACCGTTTTGTGGCATATGAGAATTCCATAAGCCACGGACCTGTCGATTTTGGTCAAAAATGAAAATTTCAAAAGTGCCCCAATTTCTGCTTTAAACTTTAGGTACTATCCCAAAATGTATCACTAAGGTGACAGAAGTTGATTTCGGAGCATCATTTTTGAACAGGAGCTTCAACCGTTTTGTGGCATATGAGAAATTCCCTAAGCCCCGGACCTGTCGATTTTGGTCAAAAATGAAAATTTCAAAAGTGCCCCAATGTCTACTTTAAACTTTAGGTACTATCCCAAAATGTATCACTAAGGTGACAGAAGTTGATTTCGGAGCATCATTTTTGAACAGGAGCTTCAACCGTTTTGTGGCATATGAGAAATTCACTAAGCCCCGGACCTGTCGATTTTGGTCAAAAATGAAAATTTCAAAAGTGCCCCAATTTCTGCTTTAAACTTTAGGTACTATCCCTAAATGTATCACTAAGGTGACAGAAGTTGATTTCGGAGTATCATTTTTGAACAGGAGCTTCAACCGTTTTGTGGCATATGAGAATTCCATAAGCCCCGGACCTGTCGATTTTGGTCAAAAATGAAAATTTCAAAAGTGCCCCAATTTCTGCTTTAAACTTTAGGTACTATCCCAAAATGTATCACTAAGAAGACAGAAGTTGATTTCGGAGCATCATTTTTGAACAGGAGCTTCAACCGTTTTGTGGCATATGAGAAATTCCCTAAGCCCCAGACCGGTCGATTTTGGTCAAAAATGAAAATTTCAAAAGTGCCCCAATTTCTGCTTTAAACTTTAGGTACTATCCCAAAATGTATCACTAAGGTGACAGAAGTTGATTTCGGAGCATCATTTTTGAACAGGAGCTTCAACCGTTTTGTGGCATATGAGAATTCCATAAGCCCCGGACCTGTCGATTTTGGTCAAAAATGAAAATTTCAAAAGTGCCCCAATTTCTGCTTTAAACTTTAGGTACTATCCCAAAATGTATCACTAAGAAGACAGAAGTTGATTTCGGAGCATCATTTTTGAACAGGAGCTTCAACCGTTTTGTGGCATATGAGAAATTCCCTAAGCCCCAGACCTGTCGATTTTGGTCAAAAATGAAAATTTCAAAAGTGCCCCAATTTCTGCTTTAAACTTTAGGTACTATCCCAAAATGTATCACTAAGGTGACAGAAGTTGATTTCGGAGCATCATTTTTGAACAGGAGCTTCAATTTTTTGTGGCATATGAGAAATTCCCTAAACCGCGGACCTGTCGATTTTGGTCAAAAATGAAAATTTCAAAAGTGCCCCAATGTCTGCTTTAAACTTTAGGTACTATCCCAAAATGTATCACTAAGGTGACAGAAGTTGATTTCGGAGCATCATTTTTGAACAGGAGCTTCAACCGTTTTGTGACATATGAGAATTCCATAAGCCCCGGACCTGTCGATTTTGGTCAAAAATGAAAATTTCAAAAGTGCCCCAATTTCTGCTTTAAACTTTAGGTACTATCCCAAAATGTATCACTAAGGTGACAGAAGTTGATTTCGGAGCATCATTTTTGAACAGGAGCTTCAACCGTTTTGTGGCATATGAGAAATTCCCTAAGCCCCGGACCTGTCGATTTTGGTCAAAAATCAAAATTTCAAAAGTGCCCCAATTTCTGCTTTAAACTTTAGGTACTATCCCAAAATGTATCACTAAGGTGACAGAAGTTGATTTCGGAGCATCATTTTTGAACAGGAGCTTCAACCGTTTTGTGGCATATGAGAATTCCATAAGCCCCGGACCTGTCGATTTTGGTCAAAAATGAAAATTTCAAAAGTGCCCCAATTTCTGCTTTAAACTTTAGGTACTATCCCAAAATGTATCACTAAGGTGACAGAAGTTGATTTCGGAGCATCATTTTTGAACAGGAGCTTCAACCGTTTTGTGGCATATGAGAAATTCACTAAGCCCCGGACCTGTCGATTTTGGTCAAAAATGAAAATTTCAAAAGTGCCCCAATTTCTGCTTTAAACTTTAGGTACTATCCCTAAATGTATCACTAAGGTGACAGAAGTTGATTTCGGAGTATCATTTTTGAACAGGAGCTTCAACCGTTTTGTGGCATATGAGAATTCCATAAGCCCCGGACCTGTCGATTTTGGTCAAAAATGAAAATTTCAAAAGTGCCCCAATTTCTGCTTTAAACTTTAGGTACTATCCCAAAATGTATCACTAAGAAGACAGAAGTTGATTTCGGAGCATCATTTTTGAACAGGAGCTTCAACCGTTTTGTGGCATATGAGAAATTCCCTAAGCCCCAGACCGGTCGATTTTGGTCAAAAATGAAAATTTCAAAAGTGCCCCAATTTCTGCTTTAAACTTTAAGTACTATCCCAAAATGTATCACTAAGGTGACAGAAGTTGATTTCGGAGCATCATTTTTGAACAGGAGCTTCAACCGTTTTGTGGCATATGAGAATTCCATAAGCCCCGGACCTGTCGATTTTGGTCAAAAATGAAAATTTCAAAAGTGCCCCAATTTCTGCTTTAAACTTTAGGTACTATCCCAAAATGTATCACTAAGAAGACAGAAGTTGATTTCGGAGCATCATTTTTGAACAGGAGCTTCAACCGTTTTGTGGCATATGAGAAATTCCCTAAGCCCCAGACCTGTCGATTTTGGTCAAAAATGAAAATTTCAAAAGTGCCCCAATTTCTGCTTTAAACTTTAGGTACTATCCCAAAATGTATCACTAAGGTGACAGAAGTTGATTTCGGAGCATCATTTTTGAACAGGAGCTTCAATTTTTTGTGGCATATGAGAAATTCCCTAAACCGCGGACCTGTCGATTTTGGTCAAAAATGAAAATTTCAAAAGTGCCCCAATGTCTGCTTTAAACTTTAGGTACTATCCCAAAATGTATCACTAAGAAGACAGAAGTTGATTTCGGAGCATCATTTTTGAACAGGAGCTTCAACCGTTTTGTGGCATATGAGAAATTCCCTAAGCCCCAGACCTGTCGATTTTGGTCAAAAATGAAAATTTCAAAAGTGCCCCAATTTCTGCTTTAAACTTTAGGTACTATCCCAAAATGTATCACTAAGGTGACAGAAGTTGATTTCGGAGCATCATTTTTGAACAGGAGCTTCAACCGTTTTGTGGCATATGAGAATTCCCTAAGCCCCGGACCTGTCGATTTTGGTCCAAAATGAAAATTTCAAAAGTGCCCCAATTTCTGCTTTAAACTTTAGTTACTATCCCAAAATGTATCACTAAGGTGACAGAAGTTGATTTTGGAGCATCATTTTTGAACAGGAGCTTCAACCGTTTTGTGGCATATGAGAATTCCATAAGCCCCGGACCTGTCGATTTTGGTCAAAAATGAAAATTTCAAAAGTGCCCCAATTTCTGCTTTAAACTTTAGGTACTATCCCAAAATGTATCACTAAGGTGACAGAAGTTGATTTCGGAGCATCATTTTTGAACAGGAGCTTCAACCGTTTTGTGGCATATGAGAAATTCCCTAAGCGCCGGACTTGTCGATGTTGGTCAAAAATGAAAATTTCAAAAGTGCCCCAATTTCTGCTTTAAACTTTAGGTACTATCCCAAAATGTATCACTAAGGTGACAGAAGTTGATTTCGGAGCATCATTTTTGAACAGGAGCTTCAACCGTTTTGTGGCATATGAGAATTCCATAAGCCCCGGACCTGTCGATTTTGGTCAAAAATGAAAATTTCAAAAGTGCCCCAATTTCTGCTTTAAACTTTAGGTGCTATCCCAAAATGTATCACTAAGGTGACAGAAGTTGATTTTGGAGCATCATTTTTGAACAGGAGCTTCAACCGTTTTGTGGCATATGAGAAATTCCCTAAGCCCCGGACCAGTCGATTTTGGTCAAAAATGAAAATTTCAAAAGTGCCCCAATTTCTGCTTTAAACTTTAGGTACTATCCCAAAATGTATCACTAAGGTGACAGAAGTTGATTTCGGAGCATCATTTTTGAACAGGAGCTTCAACCGTTTTGTGGCATATGAGAAATTCCCTAAGCCCCGGACCTGTCGATTTTGGTCAAAAATGAAAATTTCAAAAGTGCCCCAATTTCTGCTTTAAACTTTAGGTACTATCACAAAATGTATCACTAAGGTGACAGAAGTTGATTTCGGAGCATCATTTTTGAACAGGAGCTTCAACCATTTTGTGGCATATGAGAAATTCCCTAAGCCCCGGACCTGTCGATTTTGGACAAAAATGAAAATTTCAAAAGTGCCCCAATTTCTGCTTTAAACTTTAGGTACTATCCCAAAATGTATCACTAAGGTGACAGAAGTTGATTTCGGAGCATCATTTTTGAACAGGAGCTTCAATGGTTTTGTGGCATATGAGAATTCCATAAGCCCCGGACCTGTCGATTTTGGTCAAAAATGAAAATTTCAAAAGTGCCCCAATTTCTGCTTTAAACTTTAGGTACTATCCCAAAATGTATCACTAAGGTGACAGAAGTTGATTTCGGAGCATCATTTTTGAACAGGAGCTTCAACCGTTTTGTGGCATATGAGAAATTCCCTAAGCCCCGGACCTGTCGATTTTGGACAAAAATGAAAATTTCAAAAGTGCCCCAATTTCTGCTTTAAACTTTAGGTACTATCCCAAAATGTATCACTAAGGTGACAGAAGTTGATTTCGGAGCATCATTTTTGAACAGGAGCTTCAACCGTTTTGTGGCATATGAGAAATTCCCTAAGCCCCGGACCTGTCGATTTTGGTCAAAAATCAAAATTTCAAAAGTGCCCCAATTTCTGCTTTAAACTTTAGGTACTATCCCAAAATGTATCACTAAGGTGACAGAAGTTGATTTCGGAGCATCATTTTTGAACAGGAGCTTCAATTTTTTGTGGCATATGAGAAATTCCCTAAGCCCCAGACCTGTCGATTTTGGTCAAAAATGAAAATTTCAAAAGTGCCCCAATTTCTGCTTTAAACTTTAGGTACTATCCCAAAATGTATCACTAAGGTGACAGAAGTTGATTTCGGAGCATCATTTTTGAACAGGAGCTTCAATTTTTTGTGGCATATGAGAAATTCCCTAAACCGCGGACCTGTCGATTTTGGTCAAAAATGAAAATTTCAAAAGTGCCCCAATGTCTGCTTTAAACTTTAGGTACTATCCCAAAATGTATCACTAAGAAGACAGAAGTTGATTTCGGAGCATCATTTTTGAACAGGAGCTTCAACCGTTTTGTGGCATATGAGAAATTCCCTAAGCCCCAGACCTGTCGATTTTGGTCAAAAATGAAAATTTCAAAAGTGCCCCAATTTCTGCTTTAAACTTTAGGTACTATCCCAAAATGTATCACTAAGGTGACAGAAGTTGATTTCGGAGCATCATTTTTGAACAGGAGCTTCAACCGTTTTGTGGCATATGAGAATTCCCTAAGCCCCGGACCTGTCGATTTTGGTCCAAAATGAAAATTTCAAAAGTGCCCCAATTTCTGCTTTAAACTTTAGTTACTATCCCAAAATGTATCACTAAGGTGACAGAAGTTGATTTTGGAGCATCATTTTTGAACAGGAGCTTCAACCGTTTTGTGGCATATGAGAATTCCATAAGCCCCGGACCTGTCGATTTTGGTCAAAAATGAAAATTTCAAAAGTGCCCCAATTTCTGCTTTAAACTTTAGGTACTATCCCAAAATGTATCACTAAGGTGACAGAAGTTGATTTCGGAGCATCATTTTTGAACAGGAGCTTCAACCGTTTTGTGGCATATGAGAAATTCCCTAAGCCCCGGACTTGTCGATGTTGGTCAAAAATGAAAATTTCAAAAGTGCCCCAATTTCTGCTTTAAACTTTAGGTACTATCCCAAAATGTATCACTAAGGTGACAGAAGTTGATTTCGGAGCATCATTTTTGAACAGGAGCTTCAACCGTTTTGTGGCATATGAGAATTCCATAAGCCCCGGACCTGTCGATTTTGGTCAAAAATGAAAATTTCAAAAGTGCCCCAATTTCTGCTTTAAACTTTAGGTGCTATCCCAAAATGTATCACTAAGGTGACAGAAGTTGATTTTGGAGCATCATTTTTGAACAGGAGCTTCAACCGTTTTGTGGCATATGAGAAATTCCCTAAGCCCCGGACCAGTCGATTTTGGTCAAAAATGAAAATTTCAAAAGTGCCCCAATTTCTGCTTTAAACTTTAGGTACTATCCCAAAATGTATCACTAAGGTGACAGAAGTTGATTTCGGAGCATCATTTTTGAACAGGAGCTTCAACCGTTTTGTGGCATATGAGAAATTCCCTAAGCCCCGGACCTGTCGATTTTGGTCAAAAATGAAAATTTCAAAAGTGCCCCAATTTCTGCTTTAAACTTTAGGTACTATCACAAAATGTATCACTAAGGTGACAGAAGTTGATTTCGGAGCATCATTTTTGAACAGGAGCTTCAACCATTTTGTGGCATATGAGAAATTCCCTAAGCCCCGGACCTGTCGATTTTGGACAAAAATGAAAATTTCAAAAGTGCCCCAATTTCTGCTTTAAACTTTAGGTACTATCCCAAAATGTATCACTAAGGTGACAGAAGTTGATTTCGGAGCATCATTTTTGAACAGGAGCTTCAATGGTTTTGTGGCATATGAGAATTCCATAAGCCCCGGACCTGTCGATTTTGGTCAAAAATGAAAATTTCAAAAGTGCCCCAATTTCTGCTTTAAACTTTAGGTACTATCCCAAAATGTATCACTAAGGTGACAGAAGTTGATTTCGGAGCATCATTTTTGAACAGGAGCTTCAACCGTTTTGTGGCATATGAGAAATTCCCTAAGCCCCGGACCTGTCGATTTTGGTCAAAAATCAAAATTTCAAAAGTGCCCCAATTTCTGCTTTAAACTTTAGGTACTATCCCAAAATGTATCACTAAGGTGACAGAAGTTGATTTCGGAGCATCATTTTTGAACAGGAGCTTCAACCGTTTTGTGGCATATGAGAATTCCATAAGCCCCGGACCTGTCGATTTTGGTCAAAAATGAAAATTTCAAAAGTGCCCCAATTTCTGCTTTAAACTTTAGGTACTATCCCAAAATGTATCACTAAGGTGACAGAAGTTGATTTCGGAGCATCATTTTTGAACAGGAGCTTCAACCGTTTTGTGGCATATGAGAAATTCACTAAGCCCCGGACCTGTCGATTTTGGTCAAAAATGAAAATTTCAAAAGTGCCCCAATTTCTGCTTTAAACTTTAGGTACTATCCCTAAATGTATCACTAAGGTGACAGAAGTTGATTTCGGAGTATCATTTTTGAACAGGAGCTTCAACCGTTTTGTGGCATATGAGAATTCCATAAGCCCCGGACCTGTCGATTTTGGTCAAAAATGAAAATTTCAAAAGTGCCCCAATTTCTGCTTTAAACTTTAGGTACTATCCCAAAATGTATCACTAAGAAGACAGAAGTTGATTTCGGAGCATCATTTTTGAACAGGAGCTTCAACCGTTTTGTGGCATATGAGAAATTCCCTAAGCCCCAGACCGGTCGATTTTGGTCAAAAATGAAAATTTCAAAAGTGCCCCAATTTCTGCTTTAAACTTTAGGTACTATCCCAAAATGTATCACTAAGGTGACAGAAGTTGATTTCGGAGCATCATTTTTGAACAGGAGCTTCAACCGTTTTGTGGCATATGAGAATTCCATAAGCCCCGGACCTGTCGATTTTGGTCAAAAATGAAAATTTCAAAAGTGCCCCAATTTCTGCTTTAAACTTTAGGTACTATCCCAAAATGTATCACTAAGAAGACAGAAGTTGATTTCGGAGCATCATTTTTGAACAGGAGCTTCAACCGTTTTGTGGCATATGAGAAATTCCCTAAGCCCCAGACCTGTCGATTTTGGTCAAAAATGAAAATTTCAAAAGTGCCCCAATTTCTGCTTTAAACTTTAGGTACTATCCCAAAATGTATCACTAAGGTGACAGAAGTTGATTTCGGAGCATCATTTTTGAACAGGAGCTTCAATTTTTTGTGGCATATGAGAAATTCCCTAAACCGCGGACCTGTCGATTTTGGTCAAAAATGAAAATTTCAAAAGTGCCCCAATGTCTGCTTTAAACTTTAGGTACTATCCCAAAATGTATCACTAAGAAGACAGAAGTTGATTTCGGAGCATCATTTTTGAACAGGAGCTTCAACCGTTTTGTGGCATATGAGAAATTCCCTAAGCCCCAGACCTGTCGATTTTGGTCAAAAATGAAAATTTCAAAAGTGCCCCAATTTCTGCTTTAAACTTTAGGTACTATCCCAAAATGTATCACTAAGGTGACAGAAGTTGATTTCGGAGCATCATTTTTGAACAGGAGCTTCAACCGTTTTGTGGCATATGAGAATTCCCTAAGCCCCGGACCTGTCGATTTTGGTCCAAAATGAAAATTTCAAAAGTGCCCCAATTTCTGCTTTAAACTTTAGTTACTATCCCAAAATGTATCACTAAGGTGACAGAAGTTGATTTTGGAGCATCATTTTTGAACAGGAGCTTCAACCGTTTTGTGGCATATGAGAATTCCATAAGCCCCGGACCTGTCGATTTTGGTCAAAAATGAAAATTTCAAAAGTGCCCCAATTTCTGCTTTAAACTTTAGGTACTATCCCAAAATGTATCACTAAGGTGACAGAAGTTGATTTCGGAGCATCATTTTTGAACAGGAGCTTCAACCGTTTTGTGGCATATGAGAAATTCCCTAAGCCCCGGACTTGTCGATGTTGGTCAAAAATGAAAATTTCAAAAGTGCCCCAATTTCTGCTTTAAACTTTAGGTACTATCCCAAAATGTATCACTAAGGTGACAGAAGTTGATTTCGGAGCATCATTTTTGAACAGGAGCTTCAACCGTTTTGTGGCATATGAGAATTCCATAAGCCCCGGACCTGTCGATTTTGGTCAAAAATGAAAATTTCAAAAGTGCCCCAATTTCTGCTTTAAACTTTAGGTGCTATCCCAAAATGTATCACTAAGGTGACAGAAGTTGATTTTGGAGCATCATTTTTGAACAGGAGCTTCAACCGTTTTGTGGCATATGAGAAATTCCCTAAGCCCCGGACCAGTCGATTTTGGTCAAAAATGAAAATTTCAAAAGTGCCCCAATTTCTGCTTTAAACTTTAGGTACTATCCCAAAATGTATCACTAAGGTGACAGAAGTTGATTTCGGAGCATCATTTTTGAACAGGAGCTTCAACCGTTTTGTGGCATATGAGAAATTCCCTAAGCCCCGGACCTGTCGATTTTGGTCAAAAATGAAAATTTCAAAAGTGCCCCAATTTCTGCTTTAAACTTTAGGTACTATCACAAAATGTATCACTAAGGTGACAGAAGTTGATTTCGGAGCATCATTTTTGAACAGGAGCTTCAACCATTTTGTGGCATATGAGAAATTCCCTAAGCCCCGGACCTGTCGATTTTGGACAAAAATGAAAATTTCAAAAGTGCCCCAATTTCTGCTTTAAACTTTAGGTACTATCCCAAAATGTATCACTAAGGTGACAGAAGTTGATTTCGGAGCATCATTTTTGAACAGGAGCTTCAATGGTTTTGTGGCATATGAGAATTCCATAAGCCCCGGACCTGTCGATTTTGGTCAAAAATGAAAATTTCAAAAGTGCCCCAATTTCTGCTTTAAACTTTAGGTACTATCCCAAAATGTATCACTAAGGTGACAGAAGTTGATTTCGGAGCATCATTTTTGAACAGGAGCTTCAACCGTTTTGTGGCATATGAGAAATTCCCTAAGCCCCGGACCTGTCGATTTTGGTCAAAAATCAAAATTTCAAAAGTGCCCCAATTTCTGCTTTAAACTTTAGGTACTATCCCAAAATGTATCACTAAGGTGACAGAAGTTGATTTCGGAGCATCATTTTTGAACAGGAGCTTCAACCGTTTTGTGGCATATGAGAATTCCATAAGCCCCGGACCTGTCGATTTTGGTCAAAAATGAAAATTTCAAAAGTGCCCCAATTTCTGCTTTAAACTTTAGGTACTATCCCAAAATGTATCACTAAGGTGACAGAAGTTGATTTCGGAGCATCATTTTTGAACAGGAGCTTCAACCGTTTTGTGGCATATGAGAATTCCATAAGCCACGGACCTGTCGATTTTGGTCAAAAATGAAAATTTCAAAAGTGCCCCAATTTCTGCTTTAAACTTTAGGTACTATCCCAAAATGTATCACTAAGGTGACAGAAGTTGATTTCGGAGCATCATTTTTGAACAGGAGCTTCAACCGTTTTGTGGCATATGAGAAATTCCCTAAGCCCCGGACCTGTCGATTTTGGTCAAAAATGAAAATTTCAAAAGTGCCCCAATGTCTACTTTAAACTTTAGGTACTATCCCAAAATGTATCACTAAGGTGACAGAAGTTGATTTCGGAGCATCATTTTTGAACAGGAGCTTCAACCGTTTTGTGGCATATGAGAAATTCACTAAGCCCCGGACCTGTCGATTTTGGTCAAAAATGAAAATTTCAAAAGTGCCCCAATTTCTGCTTTAAACTTTAGGTACTATCCCTAAATGTATCACTAAGGTGACAGAAGTTGATTTCGGAGTATCATTTTTGAACAGGAGCTTCAACCGTTTTGTGGCATATGAGAATTCCATAAGCCCCGGACCTGTCGATTTTGGTCAAAAATGAAAATTTCAAAAGTGCCCCAATTTCTGCTTTAAACTTTAGGTACTATCCCAAAATGTATCACTAAGAAGACAGAAGTTGATTTCGGAGCATCATTTTTGAACAGGAGCTTCAACCGTTTTGTGGCATATGAGAAATTCCCTAAGCCCCAGACCGGTCGATTTTGGTCAAAAATGAAAATTTCAAAAGTGCCCCAATTTCTGCTTTAAACTTTAGGTACTATCCCAAAATGTATCACTAAGGTGACAGAAGTTGATTTCGGAGCATCATTTTTGAACAGGAGCTTCAACCGTTTTGTGGCATATGAGAATTCCATAAGCCCCGGACCTGTCGATTTTGGTCAAAAATGAAAATTTCAAAAGTGCCCCAATTTCTGCTTTAAACTTTAGGTACTATCCCAAAATGTATCACTAAGAAGACAGAAGTTGATTTCGGAGCATCATTTTTGAACAGGAGCTTCAACCGTTTTGTGGCATATGAGAAATTCCCTAAGCCCCAGACCTGTCGATTTTGGTCAAAAATGAAAATTTCAAAAGTGCCCCAATTTCTGCTTTAAACTTTAGGTACTATCCCAAAATGTATCACTAAGGTGACAGAAGTTGATTTCGGAGCATCATTTTTGAACAGGAGCTTCAATTTTTTGTGGCATATGAGAAATTCCCTAAACCGCGGACCTGTCGATTTTGGTCAAAAATGAAAATTTCAAAAGTGCCCCAATGTCTGCTTTAAACTTTAGGTACTATCCCAAAATGTATCACTAAGGTGACAGAAGTTGATTTCGGAGCATCATTTTTGAACAGGAGCTTCAACCGTTTTGTGACATATGAGAATTCCATAAGCCCCGGACCTGTCGATTTTGGTCAAAAATGAAAATTTCAAAAGTGCCCCAATTTCTGCTTTAAACTTTAGGTACTATCCCAAAATGTATCACTAAGGTGACAGAAGTTGATTTCGGAGCATCATTTTTGAACAGGAGTTTCAACCGTTTTGTGGCATATGAGAATTCCATAAGCCCCGGACCTGTCGATTTTGGTCAAAAATGAAAATTTCAAAAGTGCCCCAATTTCTGCTTTAAACTTTAGGTACTATCCCAAAATGTATCACTAAGGTGACAGAAGTTGATTTCGGAGCATCATTTTTGAACAGGAGCTTCAACCGTTTTGTGGCATATGAGAATTCCATAAGCCCCGGACCTGTCGATTTTGGTCAAAAATGAAAATTTCAAAAGTGCCCCAATTTCTGCTTTAAACTTTAGGTACTATCCCAAAATGTATCACTAAGGTGACAGAAGTTGATTACGGAGCATCATTTTTGAACAGGAGATTCTACCGTTTTGTGGCATATGAGAAATTCCCTAAGCCCCGGACCTGTCGATTTTGGTCAAAAATGAAAATTTCAAAAGTGCCCCAATGTCTGCTTTAAACTTTAGGTACTATCCCAAAATGTATCACTAAGGTGACAGAAGTTGATTTCGGAGCATCATTGTTGAACAGGAGCTTCAACCGTTTTGTGGCATATGAGAATTCCATAAGCCCCGGACCTGTCGATTTTGGTCAAAAATGAAAATTTCAAAAGTGCCCCAATTTCTGCTTTAAACTTTAGGTACTATCCCAAAATGTATCACTAAGGTGACAGAAGTTGATTTCGGAGCATCATTTTTGAACAGGAGCTTCAATCGTTTTGTGGCATATGAGAATTCCATAAGCCCCGGACCTGTCGATTTTGGTCAAAACTGAAAATTTCAAAAGTGCCCCAATTTCTGCTTTAAACTTTAGGTACTATCCCAAAATGTATCACTAAGGTGACAGAAGTTGATTTCGGAGCATCATTTTTGAACAGGAGCTTCAACCGTTTTGTGGCATATGAGAAATTCACTAAGCCCCGGACCTGTCGATTTTGGTCAAAAATGAAAATTTCAAAAGTGCCCCAATTTCTGCTTTAAACTTTAGGTACTATCCCTAAATGTATCACTAAGGTGACAGAATTTGATTTCGGAGTATCATTTTTGAACAGGAGCTTCAACCGTTTTGTGGCATATGAGAATTCCATAAGCCCCGGACCTGTCGATTTTGGTCAAAAATGAAAATTTCAAAAGTGCCCCAATTTCTGCTTTAAACTTTAGGTACTATCCCAAAATGTATCACTAAGAAGACAGAAGTTGATTTCGGAGCATCATTTTTGAACAGGAGCTTCAACCGTTTTGTGGCATATGAGAAATTCCCTAAGCCCCAGACCTGTCGATTTTGGTCAAAAATGAAAATTTCAAAAGTGCCCCAATTTCTGCTTTAAACTTTAGGTACTATCCCAAAATGTATCACTAAGGTGACAGAAGTTGATTTCGGAGCATCATTTTTGAACAGGAGCTTCAACCGTTTTGTGGCATATGAGAATTCCATAAGCCCCGGACCTGTCGATTTTGGTCAAAAATGAAAATTTCAAAAGTGCCCCAATTTCTGCTTTAAACTTTAGGTACTATCCCAAAATGTATCACTAAGGTGACAGAAGTTGATTTCGGAGCATCATTTTTGAACAGGAGCTTCAACCGTTTTGTGGCATATGAGAATTCCATAAGCCCCGGACCTGTCGATTTTGGTCAAAAATGAAAATTTCAAAAGTGCCCCAATTTCTGCTTTAAACTTTAGGTACTATCCCAAAATGTATCACTAAGGTGACAGAAGTTGATTTCGGAGCATCATTTTTGAACAGGAGCTTCAACCGTTTTGTGGCATATGAGAATTCCCTAAGCCCCGGACCTGTCGATTTTGGTCCAAAATGAAAATTTCAAAAGTGCCCCAATTTCTGCTTTAAACTTTAGTTACTATCCCAAAATGTATCACTAAGGTGACAGAAGTTGATTTTGGAGCATCATTTTTGAACAGGAGCTTCAACCGTTTTGTGGCATATGAGAATTCCCTAAGCCCCGGACCTGTCGATTTTGGTCAAAAATGAAAATTTCAAAAGTGCCCCAATTTCTGCTTTAAACTTTAGGTACTATCCCAAAATGTATCACTAAGGTGACAGAAGTTGATTTCGGAGCATCATTTTTGAACAGGAGCTTCAATGGTTTTGTGGCATATGAGAAATCCATAAGCCCCGGACCTGTCGATTTTGGTCAAAAATGAAAATTTCAAAAGTGCCCCAATTTCTGCTTTAAACTTTAGGTACTATCCCAAAATGTATCACTAAGGTGACAGAAGTTGATTTCGGAGCATCATTTTTGTACAGGAGCTTCAACCGTTTTGTGGCATATGAGAAATTCCCTAAGCCCCGGACCTGTCGATTTTGGTCAAAAATCAAAATTTCAAAAGTGCCCCAATTTCTGCTTTAAACTTTAGGTACTATCCCAAAATGTATCACTAAGGTGACAGAAGTTGATTTCGGAGCATCATTTTTGAACAGGAGCTTCAACCGTTTTGTGGCATATGAGAATTCCCTAAGCCCCGGACCTGTCGATTTTGGTCAAAAATGAAAATTTCAAAAGTGCCCCAATTTCTGCTTTAAACTTTAGGTACTATCCCAAAATGTATCACTAAGGTGACAGAAGTTGATTTCGGAGCATCATTTTTGAACAGGAGCTTCAATGGTTTTGTGGCATATGAGAATTCCATAAGCCCCGGACCTGTCGATTTTGGTCAAAAATGAAAATTTCAAAAGTGCCCCAATTTCTGCTTTAAACTTTAGGTACTATCCCAAAATGTATCACTAAGGTGACAGAAGTTGATTTCGGAGCATCATTTTTGTACAGGAGCTTCAACCGTTTTGTGGCATATGAGAAATTCCCTAAGCCCCGGACCTGTCGATTTTGGTCAAAAATCAAAATTTCAAAAGTGCCCCAATTTCTGCTTTAAACTTTAGGTACTATCCCAAAATGTATCACTAAGGTGACAGAAGTTGATTTCGGAGCATCATTTTTGAACAGGAGCTTCAACCGTTTTGTGGCATATGAGAATTCCATAAGCCCCGGACCTGTCGATTTTGGTCAAAAATGAAAATTTCAAAAGTGCCCCAATTTCTGCTTTAAACTTTAGGTACTATCCCAAAATGTATCACTAAGGTGACAGAAGTTGATTTCGGAGCATCATTTTTGAACAGGAGCTTCAACCGTTTTGTGGCATATGAGAATTCCATAAGCCACGGACCTGTCGATTTTGGTCAAAAATGAAAATTTCAAAAGTGCCCCAATTTCTGCTTTAAACTTTAGGTACTATCCCAAAATGTATCACTAAGGTGACAGAAGTTGATTTCGGAGCATCATTTTTGAACAGGAGCTTCAACCGTTTTGTGGCATATGAGAAATTCCCTAAGCCCCGGACCTGTCGATTTTGGTCAAAAATGAAAATTTCAAAAGTGCCCCAATGTCTACTTTAAACTTTAGGTACTATCCCAAAATGTATCACTAAGGTGACAGAAGTTGATTTCGGAGCATCATTTTTGAACAGGAGCTTCAACCGTTTTGTGGCATATGAGAAATTCACTAAGCCCCGGACCTGTCGATTTTGGTCAAAAATGAAAATTTCAAAAGTGCCCCAATTTCTGCTTTAAACTTTAGGTACTATCCCTAAATGTATCACTAAGGTGACAGAAGTTGATTTCGGAGTATCATTTTTGAACAGGAGCTTCAACCGTTTTGTGGCATATGAGAATTCCATAAGCCCCGGACCTGTCGATTTTGGTCAAAAATGAAAATTTCAAAAGTGCCCCAATTTCTGCTTTAAACTTTAGGTACTATCCCAAAATGTATCACTAAGAAGACAGAAGTTGATTTCGGAGCATCATTTTTGAACAGGAGCTTCAACCGTTTTGTGGCATATGAGAAATTCCCTAAGCCCCAGACCGGTCGATTTTGGTCAAAAATGAAAATTTCAAAAGTGCCCCAATTTCTGCTTTAAACTTTAGGTACTATCCCAAAATGTATCACTAAGGTGACAGAAGTTGATTTCGGAGCATCATTTTTGAACAGGAGCTTCAACCGTTTTGTGGCATATGAGAATTCCATAAGCCCCGGACCTGTCGATTTTGGTCAAAAATGAAAATTTCAAAAGTGCCCCAATTTCTGCTTTAAACTTTAGGTACTATCCCAAAATGTATCACTAAGAAGACAGAAGTTGATTTCGGAGCATCATTTTTGAACAGGAGCTTCAACCGTTTTGTGGCATATGAGAAATTCCCTAAGCCCCAGACCTGTCGATTTTGGTCAAAAATGAAAATTTCAAAAGTGCCCCAATTTCTGCTTTAAACTTTAGGTACTATCCCAAAATGTATCACTAAGAAGACAGAAGTTGATTACGGAGCATCATTTTTGAACAGGAGATTCTACCGTTTTGTGGCATATGAGAAATTCCCTAAGCCCCGGACCTGTCGATTTTGGTCAAAAATGAAAATTTCAAAAGTGCCCCAATGTCTGCTTTAAACTTTAGGTACTATCCCAAAATGTATCACTAAGGTGACAGAAGTTGATTTCGGAGCATCATTGTTGAACAGGAGCTTCAACCGTTTTGTGGCATATGAGAATTCCATAAGCCCCGGACCTGTCGATTTTGGTCAAAAATGAAAATTTCAAAAGTGCCCCAATTTCTGCTTTAAACTTTAGGTACTATCCCAAAATGTATCACTAAGGTGACAGAAGTTGATTTCGGAGCATCATTTTTGAACAGGAGCTTCAATCGTTTTGTGGCATATGAGAATTCCATAAGCCCCGGACCTGTCGATTTTGGTCAAAACTGAAAATTTCAAAAGTGCCCCAATTTCTGCTTTAAACTTTAGGTACTATCCCAAAATGTATCACTAAGGTGACAGAAGTTGATTTCGGAGCATCATTTTTGAACAGGAGCTTCAACCGTTTTGTGGCATATGAGAAATTCACTAAGCCCCGGACCTGTCGATTTTGGTCAAAAATGAAAATTTCAAAAGTGCCCCAATTTCTGCTTTAAACTTTAGGTACTATCCCTAAATGTATCACTAAGGTGACAGAATTTGATTTCGGAGTATCATTTTTGAACAGGAGCTTCAACCGTTTTGTGGCATATGAGAATTCCATAAGCCCCGGACCTGTCGATTTTGGTCAAAAATGAAAATTTCAAAAGTGCCCCAATTTCTGCTTTAAACTTTAGGTACTATCCCAAAATGTATCACTAAGAAGACAGAAGTTGATTTCGGAGCATCATTTTTGAACAGGAGCTTCAACCGTTTTGTGGCATATGAGAAATTCCCTAAGCCCCAGACCTGTCGATTTTGGTCAAAAATGAAAATTTCAAAAGTGCCCCAATTTCTGCTTTAAACTTTAGGTACTATCCCAAAATGTATCACTAAGGTGACAGAAGTTGATTTCGGAGCATCATTTTTGAACAGGAGCTTCAACCGTTTTGTGGCATATGAGAATTCCATAAGCCCCGGACCTGTCGATTTTGGTCAAAAATGAAAATTTCAAAAGTGCCCCAATTTCTGCTTTAAACTTTAGGTACTATCCCAAAATGTATCACTAAGAAGACAGAAGTTGATTTCGGTGCATCATTTTTGAACAGGAGCTTCAACCGTTTTGTGGCATATGAGAAATTCCCTAAGCCCCAGACCTGTCGATTTTGGTCAAAAATGAAAATTTCAAAAGTGCCCCAATTTCTGCTTTAAACTTTAGGTACTATCCCAAAATGTATCACTAAGGTGACAGAAGTTGATTTCGGAGCATCATTTTTGAACAGGAGCTTCAATTTTTTGTGGCATATGAGAAATTCCCTAAACCGCGGACCTGTCGATTTTGGTCAAAAATGAAAATTTCAAAAGTGCCCCAATGTCTGCTTTAAACTTTAGGTACTATCCCAAAATGTATCACTAAGGTGACAGAAGTTGATTTCGGAGCATCATTTTTGAACAGGAGCTTCAACCGTTTTGTGACATATGAGAATTCCATAAGCCCCGGACCTGTCGATTTTGGTCAAAAATCAAAATTTCAAAAGTGCCCCAATTTCTGCTTTAAACTTTAGGTACTATCCCAAAATGTATCACTAAGGTGACAGAAGTTGATTTCGGAGCATCATTTTTGAACAGGAGCTTCAACCGTTTTGTGGCATATGAGAATTCCATAAGCCCCGGACCTGTCGATTTTGGTCAAAAATGAAAATTTCAAAAGTGCCCCAATTTCTGCTTTAAACTTTAGGTACTATCCCAAAATGTATCACTAAGGTGACAGAAGTTGATTTCGGAGCATCATTTTTGAACAGGAGCTTCAACCGTTTTGTGGCATATGAGAATTCCCTAAGCCCCGGACCTGTCGATTTTGGTCCAAAATGAAAATTTCAAAAGTGCCCCAATTTCTGCTTTAAACTTTAGGTACTATCCCAAAATGTATCACTAAGGTGACAGAAGTTGATTTCGGAGCATCATTTTTGAACAGGAGCTTCAACCGTTTTGTGGCATATGAGAATTCCATAAGCCCCGGACCTGTCGATTTTGGTCAAAAATGAAAATTTCAAAAGTGCCCCAATTTCTGCTTTAAACTTTAGGTACTATCCCAAAATGTATCACTAAGGTGACAGAAGTTGATTTCGGAGCATCATTTTTGAACAGGAGCTTCAACCGTTTTGTGGCATATGAGAATTCCCTAAGCCCCGGACCTGTCGATTTTGGTCCAAAATGAAAATTTCAAAAGTGCCCCAATTTCTGCTTTAAACTTTAGTTACTATCCCAAAATGTATCACTAAGGTGACAGAAGTTGATTTTGGAGCATCATTTTTGAACAGGAGCTTCAACCGTTTTGTGGCATATGAGAATTCCCTAAGCCCCGGACCTGTCGATTTTGGTCAAAAATGAAAATTTCAAAAGTGCCCCAATTTCTGCTTTAAACTTTAGGTACTATCCCAAAATGTATCACTAAGGTGACAGAAGTTGATTTCGGAGCATCATTTTTGAACAGGAGCTTCAATGGTTTTGTGGCATATGAGAATTCCATAAGCCCCGGACCTGTCGATTTTGGTCAAAAATGAAAATTTCAAAAGTGCCCCAATTTCTGCTTTAAACTTTAGGTACTATCCCAAAATGTATCACTAAGAAGACAGAAGTTGATTTCGGAGCATCATTTTTGAACAGGAGCTTCAACCGTTTTGTGGCATATGAGAAATTCCCTAAGCCCCAGGTCTGTCGATTTTGGTCAAAAATGAAAATTTCAAAAGTGCCCCAATTTCTGCTTTAAACTTTAGGTACTATCCCAAAATGTATCACTAAGGTGACAGAAGTTGATTTCGGAGCATCATTTTTGAACAGGAGCTTCAACCGTTTTGTGGCATATGAGAATTCCATAAGCCCCGGACCTGTCGATTTTGGTCAAAAATGAAAATTTCAAAAGTGCCCCAATTTCTGCTTTAAACTTTAGGTACTATCCCAAAATGTATCACTAAGAAGACAGAAGTTGATTTCGGTGCATCATTTTTGAACAGGAGCTTCAACCGTTTTGTGGCATATGAGAAATTCCCTAAGCCCCAGACCTGTCGATTTTGGTCAAAAATGAAAATTTCAAAAGTGCCCCAATTTCTGCTTTAAACTTTAGGTACTATCCCAAAATGTATCACTAAGGTGACAGAAGTTGATTTCGGAGCATCATTTTTGAACAGGAGCTTCAATTTTTTGTGGCATATGAGAAATTCCCTAAACCGCGGACCTGTCGATTTTGGTCAAAAATGAAAATTTCAAAAGTGCCCCAATGTCTGCTTTAAACTTTAGGTACTATCCCAAAATGTATCACTAAGGTGACAGAAGTTGATTTCGGAGCATCATTTTTGAACAGGAGCTTCAACCGTTTTGTGACATATGAGAATTCCATAAGCCCCGGACCTGTCGATTTTGGTCAAAAATCAAAATTTCAAAAGTGCCCCAATTTCTGCTTTAAACTTTAGGTACTATCCCAAAATGTATCACTAAGGTGACAGAAGTTGATTTCGGAGCATCATTTTTGAACAGGAGCTTCAACCGTTTTGTGGCATATGAGAATTCCATAAGCCCCGGACCTGTCGATTTTGGTCAAAAATGAAAATTTCAAAAGTGCCCCAATTTCTGCTTTAAACTTTAGGTACTATCCCAAAATGTATCACTAAGGTGACAGAAGTTGATTTCGGAGCATCATTTTTGAACAGGAGCTTCAACCGTTTTGTGGCATATGAGAATTCCCTAAGCCCCGGACCTGTCGATTTTGGTCCAAAATGAAAATTTCAAAAGTGCCCCAATTTCTGCTTTAAACTTTAGGTACTATCCCAAAATGTATCACTAAGGTGACAGAAGTTGATTTCGGAGCATCATTTTTGAACAGGAGCTTCAACCGTTTTGTGGCATATGAGAATTCCATAAGCCCCGGACCTGTCGATTTTGGTCAAAAATGAAAATTTCAAAAGTGCCCCAATTTCTGCTTTAAACTTTAGGTACTATCCCAAAATGTATCACTAAGGTGACAGAAGTTGATTTCGGAGCATCATTTTTGAACAGGAGCTTCAACCGTTTTGTGGCATATGAGAATTCCCTAAGCCCCGGACCTGTCGATTTTGGTCCAAAATGAAAATTTCAAAAGTGCCCCAATTTCTGCTTTAAACTTTAGTTACTATCCCAAAATGTATCACTAAGGTGACAGAAGTTGATTTTGGAGCATCATTTTTGAACAGGAGCTTCAACCGTTTTGTGGCATATGAGAATTCCCTAAGCCCCGGACCTGTCGATTTTGGTCAAAAATGAAAATTTCAAAAGTGCCCCAATTTCTGCTTTAAACTTTAGGTACTATCCCAAAATGTATCACTAAGGTGACAGAAGTTGATTTCGGAGCATCATTTTTGAACAGGAGCTTCAATGGTTTTGTGGCATATGAGAATTCCATAAGCCCCGGACCTGTCGATTTTGGTCAAAAATGAAAATTTCAAAAGTGCCCCAATTTCTGCTTTAAACTTTAGGTACTATCCCAAAATGTATCACTAAGGTGACAGAAGTTGATTTCGGAGCATCATTTTTGAACAGGAGCTTCAATTTTTTGTGGCATATGAGAAATTCCCTAAACCGCGGACCTGTCGATTTTGGTCAAAAATGAAAATTTCAAAAGTGCCCCAATGTCTGCTTTAAACTTTAGGTACTATCCCAAAATGTATCACTAAGGTGACAGAAGTTGATTTCGGAGCATCATTTTTGAACAGGAGCTTCAACCGTTTTGTGACATATGAGAATTCCATAAGCCCCGGACCTGTCGATTTTGGTCAAAAATGAAAATTTCAAAAGTGCCCCAATTTCTGCTTTAAACTTTAGGTACTATCCCAAAATGTATCACTAAGGTGACAGAAGTTGATTTCGGAGCATCATTTTTGAACAGGAGTTTCAACCGTTTTGTGGCATATGAGAATTCCATAAGCCCCGGACCTGTCGATTTTGGTCAAAAATGAAAATTTCAAAAGTGCCCCAATTTCTGCTTTAAACTTTAGGTACTATCCCAAAATGTATCACTAAGGTGACAGAAGTTGATTTCGGAGCATCATTTTTGAACAGGAGCTTCAACCGTTTTGTGGCATATGAGAATTCCATAAGCCCCGGACCTGTCGATTTTGGTCAAAAATGAAAATTTCAAAAGTGCCCCAATTTCTGCTTTAAACTTTAGGTACTATCCCAAAATGTATCACTAAGGTGACAGAAGTTGATTACGGAGCATCATTTTTGAACAGGAGATTCTACCGTTTTGTGGCATATGAGAAATTCCCTAAGCCCCGGACCTGTCGATTTTGGTCAAAAATGAAAATTTCAAAAGTGCCCCAATGTCTGCTTTAAACTTTAGGTACTATCCCAAAATGTATCACTAAGGTGACAGAAGTTGATTTCGGAGCATCATTGTTGAACAGGAGCTTCAACCGTTTTGTGGCATATGAGAATTCCATAAGCCCCGGACCTGTCGATTTTGGTCAAAACTGAAAATTTCAAAAGTGCCCCAATTTCTGCTTTAAACTTTAGGTACTATCCCAAAATGTATCACTAAGGTGACAGAAGTTGATTTCGGAGCATCATTTTTGAACAGGAGCTTCAACCGTTTTGTGGCATATGAGAAATTCACTAAGCCCCGGACCTGTCGATTTTGGTCAAAAATGAAAATTTCAAAAGTGCCCCAATTTCTGCTTTAAACTTTAGGTACTATCCCTAAATGTATCACTAAGGTGACAGAATTTGATTTCGGAGTATCATTTTTGAACAGGAGCTTCAACCGTTTTGTGGCATATGAGAATTCCATAAGCCCCGGACCTGTCGATTTTGGTCAAAAATGAAAATTTCAAAAGTGCCCCAATTTCTGCTTTAAACTTTAGGTACTATCCCAAAATGTATCACTAAGAAGACAGAAGTTGATTTCGGAGCATCATTTTTGAACAGGAGCTTCAACCGTTTTGTGGCATATGAGAAATTCCCTAAGCCCCAGACCTGTCGATTTTGGTCAAAAATGAAAATTTCAAAAGTGCCCCAATTTCTGCTTTAAACTTTAGGTACTATCCCAAAATGTATCACTAAGGTGACAGAAGTTGATTTCGGAGCATCATTTTTGAACAGGAGCTTCAACCGTTTTGTGGCATATGAGAATTCCATAAGCCCCGGACCTGTCGATTTTGGTCAAAAATGAAAATTTCAAAAGTGCCCCAATTTCTGCTTTAAACTTTAGGTACTATCCCAAAATGTATCACTAAGAAGACAGAAGTTGATTTCGGAGCATCATTTTTGAACAGGAGCTTCAACCGTTTTGTGGCATATGAGAAATTCCCTAAGCCCCAGACCTGTCGATTTTGGTCAAAAATGAAAATTTCAAAAGTGCCCCAATTTCTGCTTTAAACTTTAGGTACTATCCCAAAATGTATCACTAAGGTGAC
The DNA here is from genome assembly GCF_028390025.1 of Pseudophryne corroboree. Lineage (NCBI taxonomy): Eukaryota > Metazoa > Chordata > Amphibia > Anura > Myobatrachidae > Pseudophryne > Pseudophryne corroboree. The sequence goes on from NW_026970366.1 coordinate 105,865, forward strand.
AGAAGTTGATTTCGGAGCATCATTTTTGAACAGGAGCTTCAATTTTTTGTGGCATATGAGAAATTCCCTAAACCGCGGACCTGTCGATTTTGGTCAAAAATGAAAATTTCAAAAGTGCCCCAATGTCTGCTTTAAACTTTAGGTACTATCCCAAAATGTATCACTAAGGTGACAGAAGTTGATTTCGGAGCATCATTTTTGAACAGGAGCTTCAACCGTTTTGTGACATATGAGAATTCCATAAGCCCCGGACCTGTCGATTTTGGTCAAAAATCAAAATTTCAAAAGTGCCCCAATTTCTGCTTTAAACTTTAGGTACTATCCCAAAATGTATCACTAAGGTGACAGAAGTTGATTTCGGAGCATCATTTTTGAACAGGAGCTTCAACCGTTTTGTGGCATATGAGAATTCCATAAGCCCCGGACCTGTCGATTTTGGTCAAAAATGAAAATTTCAAAAGTGCCCCAATTTCTGCTTTAAACTTTAGGTACTATCCCAAAATGTATCACTAAGGTGACAGAAGTTGATTTCGGAGCATCATTTTTGAACAGGAGCTTCAACCGTTTTGTGGCATATGAGAATTCCCTAAGCCCCGGACCTGTCGATTTTGGTCCAAAATGAAAATTTCAAAAGTGCCCCAATTTCTGCTTTAAACTTTAGGTACTATCCCAAAATGTATCACTAAGGTGACAGAAGTTGATTTCGGAGCATCATTTTTGAACAGGAGCTTCAACCGTTTTGTGGCATATGAGAATTCCATAAGCCCCGGACCTGTCGATTTTGGTCAAAAATGAAAATTTCAAAAGTGCCCCAATTTCTGCTTTAAACTTTAGGTACTATCCCAAAATGTATCACTAAGGTGACAGAAGTTGATTTCGGAGCATCATTTTTGAACAGGAGCTTCAACCGTTTTGTGGCATATGAGAATTCCCTAAGCCCCGGACCTGTCGATTTTGGTCCAAAATGAAAATTTCAAAAGTGCCCCAATTTCTGCTTTAAACTTTAGTTACTATCCCAAAATGTATCACTAAGGTGACAGAAGTTGATTTTGGAGCATCATTTTTGAACAGGAGCTTCAACCGTTTTGTGGCATATGAGAATTCCCTAAGCCCCGGACCTGTCGATTTTGGTCAAAAATGAAAATTTCAAAAGTGCCCCAATTTCTGCTTTAAACTTTAGGTACTATCCCAAAATGTATCACTAAGGTGACAGAAGTTGATTTCGGAGCATCATTTTTGAACAGGAGCTTCAATGGTTTTGTGGCATATGAGAATTCCATAAGCCCCGGACCTGTCGATTTTGGTCAAAAATGAAAATTTCAAAAGTGCCCCAATTTCTGCTTTAAACTTTAGGTACTATCCCAAAATGTATCACTAAGGTGACAGAAGTTGATTTCGGAGCATCATTTTTGTACAGGAGCTTCAACCGTTTTGTGGCATATGAGAAATTCCCTAAGCCCCGGACCTGTCGATTTTGGTCAAAAATCAAAATTTCAAAAGTGCCCCAATTTCTGCTTTAAACTTTAGGTACTATCCCAAAATGTATCACTAAGGTGACAGAAGTTGATTTCGGAGCATCATTTTTGAACAGGAGCTTCAACCGTTTTGTGGCATATGAGAATTCCCTAAGCCCCGGACCTGTCGATTTTGGTCAAAAATGAAAATTTCAAAAGTGCCCCAATTTCTGCTTTAAACTTTAGGTACTATCCCAAAATGTATCACTAAGGTGACAGAAGTTGATTTCGGAGCATCATTTTTGAACAGGAGCTTCAATGGTTTTGTGGCATATGAGAATTCCATAAGCCCCGGACCTGTCGATTTTGGTCAAAAATGAAAATTTCAAAAGTGCCCCAATTTCTGCTTTAAACTTTAGGTACTATCCCAAAATGTATCACTAAGGTGACAGAAGTTGATTTCGGAGCATCATTTTTGTACAGGAGCTTCAACCGTTTTGTGGCATATGAGAAATTCCCTAAGCCCCGGACCTGTCGATTTTGGTCAAAAATCAAAATTTCAAAAGTGCCCCAATTTCTGCTTTAAACTTTAGGTACTATCCCAAAATGTATCACTAAGGTGACAGAAGTTGATTTCGGAGCATCATTTTTGAACAGGAGCTTCAACCGTTTTGTGGCATATGAGAAATTCCCTAAGCCCCGGACCTGTCGATTTTGGTCAAAAATGAAAATTTCAAAAGTGCCCCAATTTCTGCTTTAAACTTTAGGTACTATCCCAAAATGTATCACTAAGGTGACAGAAGTTGATTTCGGAGCATCATTTTTGAACAGGAGCTTCAACCATTTTGTGGTATATGAGAAATTCCCTAAGTTCCGGACCTGACGATTTTGGTCAAAAATGAAAATTTCAAAAGTGCCCCAATTTCTGCTTTAAACTTTAGGTACTATCCCAAAATGTATCACTAAGGTGACAGAAGTTGATTTCGGAGCATCATTTTTGAACAGGAGCTTCAACCGTTTTGTGGCATATGAGAAATTCCCTAAGCCCCGGACCTGTCGATTTTGGTCAAAAATCAAAATTTCAAAAGTGCCCCAATTTCTGCTTTAAACTTTAGGTACTATCCCAAAATGTATCACTAAGGTGACAGAAGTTGATTTCGGAGCATCATTTTTGAACAGGAGCTTCAACCGTTTTGTGGCATATGAGAATTCCATAAGCCCCGGACCTGTCGATTTTGGTCAAAAATGAAAATTTCAAAAGTGCCCCAATTTCTGCTTTAAACTTTAGGTACTATCCCAAAATGTATCACTAAGGTGACAGAAGTTGATTTCGGAGCATCATTTTTGAACAGGAGCTTCAACCGTTTTGTGGCATATGAGAATTCCATAAGCCACGGACCTGTCGATTTTGGTCAAAAATGAAAATTTCAAAAGTGCCCCAATTTCTGCTTTAAACTTTAGGTACTATCCCAAAATGTATCACTAAGGTGACAGAAGTTGATTTCGGAGCATCATTTTTGAACAGGAGCTTCAACCGTTTTGTGGCATATGAGAAATTCCCTAAGCCCCGGACCTGTCGATTTTGGTCAAAAATGAAAATTTCAAAAGTGCCCCAATGTCTACTTTAAACTTTAGGTACTATCCCAAAATGTATCACTAAGGTGACAGAAGTTGATTTCGGAGCATCATTTTTGAACAGGAGCTTCAACCGTTTTGTGGCATATGAGAAATTCACTAAGCCCCGGACCTGTCGATTTTGGTCAAAAATGAAAATTTCAAAAGTGCCCCAATTTCTGCTTTAAACTTTAGGTACTATCCCTAAATGTATCACTAAGGTGACAGAAGTTGATTTCGGAGTATCATTTTTGAACAGGAGCTTCAACCGTTTTGTGGCATATGAGAATTCCATAAGCCCCGGACCTGTCGATTTTGGTCAAAAATGAAAATTTCAAAAGTGCCCCAATTTCTGCTTTAAACTTTAGGTACTATCCCAAAATGTATCACTAAGAAGACAGAAGTTGATTTCGGAGCATCATTTTTGAACAGGAGCTTCAACCGTTTTGTGGCATATGAGAAATTCCCTAAGCCCCAGACCGGTCGATTTTGGTCAAAAATGAAAATTTCAAAAGTGCCCCAATTTCTGCTTTAAACTTTAGGTACTATCCCAAAATGTATCACTAAGGTGACAGAAGTTGATTTCGGAGCATCATTTTTGAACAGGAGCTTCAACCGTTTTGTGGCATATGAGAATTCCATAAGCCCCGGACCTGTCGATTTTGGTCAAAAATGAAAATTTCAAAAGTGCCCCAATTTCTGCTTTAAACTTTAGGTACTATCCCAAAATGTATCACTAAGAAGACAGAAGTTGATTTCGGAGCATCATTTTTGAACAGGAGCTTCAACCGTTTTGTGGCATATGAGAAATTCCCTAAGCCCCAGACCTGTCGATTTTGGTCAAAAATGAAAATTTCAAAAGTGCCCCAATTTCTGCTTTAAACTTTAGGTACTATCCCAAAATGTATCACTAAGGTGACAGAAGTTGATTTCGGAGCATCATTTTTGAACAGGAGCTTCAATTTTTTGTGGCATATGAGAAATTCCCTAAACCGCGGACCTGTCGATTTTGGTCAAAAATGAAAATTTCAAAAGTGCCCCAATGTCTGCTTTAAACTTTAGGTACTATCCCAAAATGTATCACTAAGGTGACAGAAGTTGATTTCGGAGCATCATTTTTGAACAGGAGCTTCAACCGTTTTGTGACATATGAGAATTCCATAAGCCCCGGACCTGTCGATTTTGGTCAAAAATGAAAATTTCAAAAGTGCCCCAATTTCTGCTTTAAACTTTAGGTACTATCCCAAAATGTATCACTAAGGTGACAGAAGTTGATTTCGGAGCATCATTTTTGAACAGGAGTTTCAACCGTTTTGTGGCATATGAGAATTCCATAAGCCCCGGACCTGTCGATTTTGGTCAAAAATGAAAATTTCAAAAGTGCCCCAATTTCTGCTTTAAACTTTAGGTACTATCCCAAAATGTATCACTAAGGTGACAGAAGTTGATTTCGGAGCATCATTTTTGAACAGGAGCTTCAACCGTTTTGTGGCATATGAGAATTCCATAAGCCCCGGACCTGTCGATTTTGGTCAAAAATGAAAATTTCAAAAGTGCCCCAATTTCTGCTTTAAACTTTAGGTACTATCCCAAAATGTATCACTAAGGTGACAGAAGTTGATTACGGAGCATCATTTTTGAACAGGAGATTCTACCGTTTTGTGGCATATGAGAAATTCCCTAAGCCCCGGACCTGTCGATTTTGGTCAAAAATGAAAATTTCAAAAGTGCCCCAATGTCTGCTTTAAACTTTAGGTACTATCCCAAAATGTATCACTAAGGTGACAGAAGTTGATTTCGGAGCATCATTGTTGAACAGGAGCTTCAACCGTTTTGTGGCATATGAGAATTCCATAAGCCCCGGACCTGTCGATTTTGGTCAAAAATGAAAATTTCAAAAGTGCCCCAATTTCTGCTTTAAACTTTAGGTACTATCCCAAAATGTATCACTAAGGTGACAGAAGTTGATTTCGGAGCATCATTTTTGAACAGGAGCTTCAATCGTTTTGTGGCATATGAGAATTCCATAAGCCCCGGACCTGTCGATTTTGGTCAAAACTGAAAATTTCAAAAGTGCCCCAATTTCTGCTTTAAACTTTAGGTACTATCCCAAAATGTATCACTAAGGTGACAGAAGTTGATTTCGGAGCATCATTTTTGAACAGGAGCTTCAACCGTTTTGTGGCATATGAGAAATTCACTAAGCCCCGGACCTGTCGATTTTGGTCAAAAATGAAAATTTCAAAAGTGCCCCAATTTCTGCTTTAAACTTTAGGTACTATCCCTAAATGTATCACTAAGGTGACAGAATTTGATTTCGGAGTATCATTTTTGAACAGGAGCTTCAACCGTTTTGTGGCATATGAGAATTCCATAAGCCCCGGACCTGTCGATTTTGGTCAAAAATGAAAATTTCAAAAGTGCCCCAATTTCTGCTTTAAACTTTAGGTACTATCCCAAAATGTATCACTAAGAAGACAGAAGTTGATTTCGGAGCATCATTTTTGAACAGGAGCTTCAACCGTTTTGTGGCATATGAGAAATTCCCTAAGCCCCAGACCTGTCGATTTTGGTCAAAAATGAAAATTTCAAAAGTGCCCCAATTTCTGCTTTAAACTTTAGGTACTATCCCAAAATGTATCACTAAGGTGACAGAAGTTGATTTCGGAGCATCATTTTTGAACAGGAGCTTCAACCGTTTTGTGGCATATGAGAATTCCATAAGCCCCGGACCTGTCGATTTTGGTCAAAAATGAAAATTTCAAAAGTGCCCCAATTTCTGCTTTAAACTTTAGGTACTATCCCAAAATGTATCACTAAGAAGACAGAAGTTGATTTCGGTGCATCATTTTTGAACAGGAGCTTCAACCGTTTTGTGGCATATGAGAAATTCCCTAAGCCCCAGACCTGTCGATTTTGGTCAAAAATGAAAATTTCAAAAGTGCCCCAATTTCTGCTTTAAACTTTAGGTACTATCCCAAAATGTATCACTAAGGTGACAGAAGTTGATTTCGGAGCATCATTTTTGAACAGGAGCTTCAATTTTTTGTGGCATATGAGAAATTCCCTAAACCGCGGACCTGTCGATTTTGGTCAAAAATGAAAATTTCAAAAGTGCCCCAATGTCTGCTTTAAACTTTAGGTACTATCCCAAAATGTATCACTAAGGTGACAGAAGTTGATTTCGGAGCATCATTTTTGAACAGGAGCTTCAACCGTTTTGTGACATATGAGAATTCCATAAGCCCCGGACCTGTCGATTTTGGTCAAAAATCAAAATTTCAAAAGTGCCCCAATTTCTGCTTTAAACTTTAGGTACTATCCCAAAATGTATCACTAAGGTGACAGAAGTTGATTTCGGAGCATCATTTTTGAACAGGAGCTTCAACCGTTTTGTGGCATATGAGAATTCCATAAGCCCCGGACCTGTCGATTTTGGTCAAAAATGAAAATTTCAAAAGTGCCCCAATTTCTGCTTTAAACTTTAGGTACTATCCCAAAATGTATCACTAAGGTGACAGAAGTTGATTTCGGAGCATCATTTTTGAACAGGAGCTTCAACCGTTTTGTGGCATATGAGAATTCCCTAAGCCCCGGACCTGTCGATTTTGGTCCAAAATGAAAATTTCAAAAGTGCCCCAATTTCTGCTTTAAACTTTAGGTACTATCCCAAAATGTATCACTAAGGTGACAGAAGTTGATTTCGGAGCATCATTTTTGAACAGGAGCTTCAACCGTTTTGTGGCATATGAGAATTCCATAAGCCCCGGACCTGTCGATTTTGGTCAAAAATGAAAATTTCAAAAGTGCCCCAATTTCTGCTTTAAACTTTAGGTACTATCCCAAAATGTATCACTAAGGTGACAGAAGTTGATTTCGGAGCATCATTTTTGAACAGGAGCTTCAACCGTTTTGTGGCATATGAGAATTCCCTAAGCCCCGGACCTGTCGATTTTGGTCCAAAATGAAAATTTCAAAAGTGCCCCAATTTCTGCTTTAAACTTTAGTTACTATCCCAAAATGTATCACTAAGGTGACAGAAGTTGATTTTGGAGCATCATTTTTGAACAGGAGCTTCAACCGTTTTGTGGCATATGAGAATTCCCTAAGCCCCGGACCTGTCGATTTTGGTCAAAAATGAAAATTTCAAAAGTGCCCCAATTTCTGCTTTAAACTTTAGGTACTATCCCAAAATGTATCACTAAGGTGACAGAAGTTGATTTCGGAGCATCATTTTTGAACAGGAGCTTCAATGGTTTTGTGGCATATGAGAATTCCATAAGCCCCGGACCTGTCGATTTTGGTCAAAAATGAAAATTTCAAAAGTGCCCCAATTTCTGCTTTAAACTTTAGGTACTATCCCAAAATGTATCACTAAGGTGACAGAAGTTGATTTCGGAGCATCATTTTTGTACAGGAGCTTCAACCGTTTTGTGGCATATGAGAAATTCCCTAAGCCCCGGACCTGTCGATTTTGGTCAAAAATCAAAATTTCAAAAGTGCCCCAATTTCTGCTTTAAACTTTAGGTACTATCCCAAAATGTATCACTAAGGTGACAGAAGTTGATTTCGGAGCATCATTTTTGAACAGGAGCTTCAACCGTTTTGTGGCATATGAGAATTCCCTAAGCCCCGGACCTGTCGATTTTGGTCAAAAATGAAAATTTCAAAAGTGCCCCAATTTCTGCTTTAAACTTTAGGTACTATCCCAAAATGTATCACTAAGGTGACAGAAGTTGATTTCGGCGCATCATTTTTGAACAGGAGCTTCAATGGTTTTGTGGCATATGAGAATTCCATAAGCCCCGGACCTGTCGATTTTGGTCAAAAATGAAAATTTCAAAAGTGCCCCAATTTCTGCTTTAAACTTTAGGTACTATCCCAAAATGTATCACTAAGGTGACAGAAGTTGATTTCGGAGCATCATTTTTGTACAGGAGCTTCAACCGTTTTGTGGCATATGAGAAATTCCCTAAGCCCCGGACCTGTCGATTTTGGTCAAAAATGAAAATTTCAAAAGTGCCCCAATTTCTGCTTTAAACTTTAGGTACTATCCCAAAATGTATCACTAAGGTGACAGAAGTTGATTTCGGAGCATCATTTTTGAACAGGAGCTTCAACCGTTTTGTGGCATATGAGAAATTCCCTAAGCCCCGGACCTGTCGATTTTGGTCAAAAATGAAAATTTCAAAAGTGCCCCAATTTCTGCTTTAAACTTTAGGTACTATCCCAAAATGTATCACTAAGGTGACAGAAGTTGATTTCGGAGCATCATTTTTGAACAGGAGCTTCAACCATTTTGTGGCATATGAGAAATTCCCTAAGTTCCGGACCTGACGATTTTGGTCAAAAATGAAAATTTCAAAAGTGCCCCAATTTCTGCTTTAAACTTTAGGTACTATCACAAAATGTATCACTAAGGTGACAGAAGTTGATTTCGGAGCATCATTTTTGAACAGGAGCTTCAACCGTTTTGTGGCATATGAGAAATTCCCTAAGCCCCGGACCTGTCGATTTTGGTCAAAAATGAAAATTTCAAAAGTGCCCCAATTTCTGCTTTAAACTTTAGTTACTATCCCAAAATGTATCACTAAGGTGACAGAAGTTGATTTCGGAGCATCATTTTTGAACAGGAGCTTCAACCGTTTTGTGGCATATGAGAAATTCCCTAAGCCCCGGACCTGTCGATTTTGGACAAAAATGAAAATTTCAAAAGTGCCCCAATTTCTGCTTTAAACTTTAGGTACTATCCCAAAATGTATCACTAAGGTGACAGAAGTTGATTTTGGAGCATCATTTTTGAACAGGAGCTTCAACCGTTTTGTGGCATATGAGAATTCCCTAAGCCCCGGACCTGTCGATTTTGGTCAAAAATGAAAATTTCAAAAGTGCCCCAATTTCTGCTTTAAACTTTAGGTACTATCCCAAAATGTATCACTAAGGTGACAGAAGTTGATTTCGGAGCATCATTTTTGAACAGGAGCTTCAATGGTTTTGTGGCATATGAGAATTCCATAAGCCCCGGACCTGTCGATTTTGGTCAAAAATGAAAATTTCAAAAGTGCCCCAATTTCTGCTTTAAACTTTAGGTACTATCCCAAAATGTATCACTAAGGTGACAGAAGTTGATTTCGGAGCATCATTTTTGTACAGGAGCTTCAACCGTTTTGTGGCATATGAGAAATTCTCTAAGCCCCGGACCTGTCGATTTTGGTCAAAAATCAAAATTTCAAAAGTGCCCCAATTTCTGCTTTAAACTTTAGGTACTATCCCAAAATGTATCACTAAGAAGACAGAAGTTGATTTCGGTGCATCATTTTTGAACAGGAGCTTCAACCGTTTTGTGGCATATGAGAAATTCCCTAAGCCCCAGACCTGTCGATTTTGGTCAAAAATGAAAATTTCAAAAGTGCCCCAATTTCTGCTTTAAACTTTAGGTACTATCCCAAAATGTATCACTAAGGTGACAGAAGTTGATTTCGGAGCATCATTTTTGAACAGGAGCTTCAATTTTTTGTGGCATATGAGAAATTCCCTAAACCGCGGACCTGTCGATTTTGGTCAAAAATGAAAATTTCAAAAGTGCCCCAATGTCTGCTTTAAACTTTAGGTACTATCCCAAAATGTATCACTAAGGTGACAGAAGTTGATTTCGGAGCATCATTTTTGAACAGGAGCTTCAACCGTTTTGTGACATATGAGAATTCCATAAGCTCCGGACCTGTCGATTTTGGTCAAAAATCAAAATTTCAAAAGTGCCCCAATTTCTGCTTTAAACTTTAGGTACTATCCCAAAATGTATCACTAAGGTGACAGAAGTTGATTTCGGAGCATCATTTTTGAACAGGAGCTTCAACCGTTTTGTGGCATATGAGAATTCCATAAGCCCCGGACCTGTCGATTTTGGTCAAAAATGAAAATTTCAAAAGTGCCCCAATTTCTGCTTTAAACTTTAGGTACTATCCCAAAATGTATCACTAAGGTGACAGAAGTTGATTTCGGAGCATCATTTTTGAACAGGAGCTTCAACCGTTTTGTGGCATATGAGAATTCCCTAAGCCCCGGACCTGTCGATTTTGGTCCAAAATGAAAATTTCAAAAGTGCCCCAATTTCTGCTTTAAACTTTAGGTACTATCCCAAAATGTATCACTAAGGTGACAGAAGTTGATTTCGGAGCATCATTTTTGAACAGGAGCTTCAACCGTTTTGTGGCATATGAGAATTCCATAAGCCCCGGACCTGTCGATTTTGGTCCAAAATGAAAATTTCAAAAGTGCCCCAATTTCTGCTTTAAACTTTAGGTACTATCCCAAAATGTATCACTAAGGTGACAGAAGTTGATTTCGGAGCATCATTTTTGAACAGGAGCTTCAACCGTTTTGTGGCATATGAGAATTCCCTAAGCCCCGGACCTGTCGATTTTGGTCCAAAATGAAAATTTCAAAAGTGCCCCAATTTCTGCTTTAAACTTTAGTTACTATCCCAAAATGTATCACTAAGGTGACAGAAGTTGATTTTGGAGCATCATTTTTGAACAGGAGCTTCAACCGTTTTGTGGCATATGAGAATTCCCTAAGCCCCGGACCTGTCGATTTTGGTCAAAAATGAAAATTTCAAAAGTGCCCCAATTTCTGCTTTAAACTTTAGGTACTATCCCAAAATGTATCACTAAGGTGACAGAAGTTGATTTCGGAGCATCATTTTTGAACAGGAGCTTCAATGGTTTTGTGGCATATGAGAATTCCATAAGCCCCGGACCTGTCGATTTTGGTCAAAAATGAAAATTTCAAAAGTGCCCCAATTTCTGCTTTAAACTTTAGGTACTATCCCAAAATGTATCACTAAGGTGACAGAAGTTGATTTCGGAGCATCATTTTTGTACAGGAGCTTCAACCGTTTTGTGGCATATGAGAAATTCCCTAAGCCCCGGACCTGTCGATTTTGGTCAAAAATCAAAATTTCAAAAGTGCCCCAATTTCTGCTTTAAACTTTAGGTACTATCCCAAAATGTATCACTAAGGTGACAGAAGTTGATTTCGGAGCATCATTTTTGAACAGGAGCTTCAACCGTTTTGTGGCATATGAGAATTCCCTAAGCCCCGGACCTGTCGATTTTGGTCAAAAATGAAAATTTCAAAAGTGCCCCAATTTCTGCTTTAAACTTTAGGTACTATCCCAAAATGTATCACTAAGGTGACAGAAGTTGATTTCGGAGCATCATTTTTGAACAGGAGCTTCAATGGTTTTGTGGCATATGAGAATTCCATAAGCCCCGGACCTGTCGATTTTGGTCAAAAATGAAAATTTCAAAAGTGCCCCAATTTCTGCTTTAAACTTTAGGTACTATCCCAAAATGTATCACTAAGGTGACAGAAGTTGATTTCGGAGCATCATTTTTGTACAGGAGCTTCAACCGTTTTGTGGCATATGAGAAATTCCCTAAGCCCCGGACCTGTCGATTTTGGTCAAAAATCAAAATTTCAAAAGTGCCCCAATTTCTGCTTTAAACTTTAGGTACTATCCCAAAATGTATCACTAAGGTGACAGAAGTTGATTTCGGAGCATCATTTTTGAACAGGAGCTTCAACCGTTTTGTGGCATATGAGAAATTCCCTAAGCCCCGGACCTGTCGATTTTGGTCAAAAATGAAAATTTCAAAAGTGCCCCAATTTCTGCTTTAAACTTTAGGTACTATCCCAAAATGTATCACTAAGGTGACAGAAGTTGATTTCGGAGCATCATTTTTGAACAGGAGCTTCAACCATTTTGTGGCATATGAGAAATTCCCTAAGTTCCGGACCTGACGATTTTGGTCAAAAATGAAAATTTCAAAAGTGCCCCAATTTCTGCTTTAAACTTTAGGTACTATCACAAAATGTATCACTAAGGTGACAGAAGTTGATTTCGGAGCATCATTTTTGAACAGGAGCTTCAACCGTTTTGTGGCATATGAGAAATTCCCTAAGCCCCGGACCTGTCGATTTTGGACAAAAATGAAAATTTCAAAAGTGCCCCAATTTCTGCTTTAAACTTTAGGTACTATCCCAAAATGTATCACTAAGGTGACAGAAGTTGATTTCGGAGCATCATTTTTGAACAGGAGCTTCAACCGTTTTGTGGCATATGAGAATTCCCTAAGCCCCGGACCTGTCGATTTTGGTCAAAAATGAAAATTTCAAAAGTGCCCCAATTTCTGCTTTAAACTTTAGGTACTATCCCAAAATGTATCACTAAGGTGACAGAAGTTGATTTCGGAGCATCATTTTTGAACAGGAGCTTCAATGGTTTTGTGGCATATGAGAATTCCATAAGCCCCGGACCTGTCGATTTTGGTCAAAAATGAAAATTTCAAAAGTGCCCCAATTTCTGCTTTAAACTTTAGGTACTATCCCAAAATGTATCACTAAGGTGACAGAAGTTGATTTCGGAGCATCATTTTTGTACAGGAGCTTCAACCGTTTTGTGGCATATGAGAAATTCCCTAAGCCCCGGACCTGTCGATTTTGGTCAAAAATCAAAATTTCAAAAGTGCCCCAATTTCTGCTTTAAACTTTAGGTACTATCCCAAAATGTATCACTAAGGTGACAGAAGTTGATTTCGGAGCATCATTTTTGAACAGGAGCTTCAACCGTTTTGTGGCATATGAGAAATTCCCTAAGCCCCGGACCTGTCGATTTTGGTCAAAAATGAAAATTTCAAAAGTGCCCCAATTTCTGCTTTAAACTTTAGGTACTATCCCAAAATGTATCACTAAGGTGACAGAAGTTGATTTCGGAGCATCATTTTTGAACAGGAGCTTCAACCATTTTGTGGCATATGAGAAATTCCCTAAGTTCCGGACCTGACGATTTTGGTCAAAAATGAAAATTTCAAAAGTGCCCCAATTTCTGCTTTAAACTTTAGGTACTATCACAAAATGTATCACTAAGGTGACAGAAGTTGATTTCGGAGCATCATTTTTGAACAGGAGCTTCAACCGTTTTGTGGCATATGAGAAATTCCCTAAGCCCCGGACCTGTCGATTTTGGACAAAAATGAAAATTTCAAAAGTGCCCCAATTTCTGCTTTAAACTTTAGGTACTATCCCAAAATGTATCACTAAGGTGACAGAAGTTGATTTCGGAGCATCATTTTTGAACAGGAGCTTCAACCGTTTTGTGGCATATGAGAAATTCCCTAAGCCCCGGACCTGTCGATTTTGGACAAAAATGAAAATTTCAAAAGTGCCCCAATTTCTGCTTTAAACTTTAGGTACTATCCCAAAATGTATCACTAAGGTGACAGAAGTTGATTTTGGAGCATCATTTTTGAACAGGAGCTTCAACCGTTTTGTGGCATATGAGAATTCCCTAAGCCCCGGACCTGTCGATTTTGGTCAAAAATGAAAATTTCAAAAGTGCCCCAATTTCTGCTTTAAACTTTAGGTACTATCCCAAAATGTATCACTAAGGTGACAGAAGTTGATTTCGGAGCATCATTTTTGAACAGGAGCTTCAATGGTTTTGTGGCATATGAGAATTCCATAAGCCCCGGACCTGTCGATTTTGGTCAAAAATGAAAATTTCAAAAGTGCCCCAATTTCTGCTTTAAACTTTAGGTACTATCCCAAAATGTATCACTAAGGTGACAGAAGTTGATTTCGGAGCATCATTTTTGTACAGGAGCTTCAACCGTTTTGTGGCATATGAGAAATTCTCTAAGCCCCGGACCTGTCGATTTTGGTCAAAAATCAAAATTTCAAAAGTGCCCCAATTTCTGCTTTAAACTTTAGGTACTATCCCAAAATGTATCACTAAGGTGACAGAAGTTGATTTCGGAGCATCATTTTTGAACAGGAGCTTCAACCTTTTTGTGGCATATGAGAATTCCATAAGCCCCGGACCTGTCGATTTTGGTCAAAAATGAAAATTTCAAAAGTGCCCCAATTTCTGCTTTAAACTTTAGGTACTATCCCAAAATGTATCACTAAGGTGACAGAAGTTGATTTCGGAGCATCATTTTTGAACAGGAGCTTCAACCGTTTTGTGGCATATGAGAAATTCCCTAAGCCCCGGACCTGTCGATTTTGGACAAAAATGAAAATTTCAAAAGTGCCCCAATTTCTGCTTTAAACTTTAGGTACTATCCCAAAATGTATCACTAAGGTGACAGAAGTTGATTTTGGAGCATCATTTTTGAACAGGAGCTTCAACCGTTTTGTGGCATATGAGAATTCCCTAAGCCCCGGACCTGTCGATTTTGGTCAAAAATGAAAATTTCAAAAGTGCCCCAATTTCTGCTTTAAACTTTAGGTACTATCCCAAAATGTATCACTAAGGTGACAGAAGTTGATTTCGGAGCATCATTTTTGAACAGGAGCTTCAACCGTTTTGTGGCATATGAGAATTCCCTAAGCCCCGGACCTGTCGATTTTGGTCCAAAATGAAAATTTCAAAAGTGCCCCAATTTCTGCTTTAAACTTTAGTTACTATCCCAAAATGTATCACTAAGGTGACAGAAGTTGATTTTGGAGCATCATTTTTGAACAGGAGCTTCAACCGTTTTGTGGCATATGAGAATTCCCTAAGCCCCGGACCTGTCGATTTTGGTCAAAAATGAAAATTTCAAAAGTGCCCCAATTTCTGCTTTAAACTTTAGGTACTATCCCAAAATGTATCACTAAGGTGACAGAAGTTGATTTCGGAGCATCATTTTTGAACAGGAGCTTCAATGGTTTTGTGGCATATGAGAATTCCATAAGCCCCGGACCTGTCGATTTTGGTCAAAAATGAAAATTTCAAAAGTGCCCCAATTTCTGCTTTAAACTTTAGGTACTATCCCAAAATGTATCACTAAGGTGACAGAAGTTGATTTCGGAGCATCATTTTTGTACAGGAGCTTCAACCGTTTTGTGGCATATGAGAAATTCCCTAAGCCCCGGACCTGTCGATTTTGGTCAAAAATCAAAATTTCAAAAGTGCCCCAATTTCTGCTTTAAACTTTAGGTACTATCCCAAAATGTATCACTAAGGTGACAGAAGTTGATTTCGGAGCATCATTTTTGAACAGGAGCTTCAACCGTTTTGTGGCATATGAGAATTCCCTAAGCCCCGGACCTGTCGATTTTGGTCAAAAATGAAAATTTCAAAAGTGCCCCAATTTCTGCTTTAAACTTTAGGTACTATCCCAAAATGTATCACTAAGGTGACAGAAGTTGATTTCGGAGCATCATTTTTGAACAGGAGCTTCAATGGTTTTGTGGCATATGAGAATTCCATAAGCCCCGGACCTGTCGATTTTGGTCAAAAATGAAAATTTCAAAAGTGCCCCAATTTCTGCTTTAAACTTTAGGTACTATCCCAAAATGTATCACTAAGGTGACAGAAGTTGATTTCGGAGCATCATTTTTGTACAGGAGCTTCAACCGTTTTGTGGCATATGAGAAATTCCCTAAGCCCCGGACCTGTCGATTTTGGTCAAAAATCAAAATTTCAAAAGTGCCCCAATTTCTGCTTTAAACTTTAGGTACTATCCCAAAATGTATCACTAAGGTGACAGAAGTTGATTTCGGAGCATCATTTTTGAACAGGAGCTTCAACCGTTTTGTGGCATATGAGAAATTCCCTAAGCCCCGGACCTGTCGATTTTGGTCAAAAATGAAAATTTCAAAAGTGCCCCAATTTCTGCTTTAAACTTTAGGTACTATCCCAAAATGTATCACTAAGGTGACAGAAGTTGATTTCGGAGCATCATTTTTGAACAGGAGCTTCAACCATTTTGTGGCATATGAGAAATTCCCTAAGTTCCGGACCTGACGATTTTGGTCAAAAATGAAAATTTCAAAAGTGCCCCAATTTCTGCTTTAAACTTTAGGTACTATCACAAAATGTATCACTAAGGTGACAGAAGTTGATTTCGGAGCATCATTTTTGAACAGGAGCTTCAACCGTTTTGTGGCATATGAGAAATTCCCTAAGCCCCGGACCTGTCGATTTTGGACAAAAATGAAAATTTCAAAAGTGCCCCAATTTCTGCTTTAAACTTTAGGTACTATCCCAAAATGTATCACTAAGGTGACAGAAGTTGATTTCGGAGCATCATTTTTGAACAGGAGCTTCAACCGTTTTGTGGCATATGAGAATTCCCTAAGCCCCGGACCTGTCGATTTTGGTCAAAAATGAAAATTTCAAAAGTGCCCCAATTTCTGCTTTAAACTTTAGGTACTATCCCAAAATGTATCACTAAGGTGACAGAAGTTGATTTCGGAGCATCATTTTTGAACAGGAGCTTCAATGGTTTTGTGGCATATGAGAATTCCATAAGCCCCGGACCTGTCGATTTTGGTCAAAAATGAAAATTTCAAAAGTGCCCCAATTTCTGCTTTAAACTTTAGGTACTATCCCAAAATGTATCACTAAGGTGACAGAAGTTGATTTCGGAGCATCATTTTTGTACAGGAGCTTCAACCGTTTTGTGGCATATGAGAAATTCCCTAAGCCCCGGACCTGTCGATTTTGGTCAAAAATCAAAATTTCAAAAGTGCCCCAATTTCTGCTTTAAACTTTAGGTACTATCCCAAAATGTATCACTAAGGTGACAGAAGTTGATTTCGGAGCATCATTTTTGAACAGGAGCTTCAACCGTTTTGTGGCATATGAGAAATTCCCTAAGCCCCGGACCTGTCGATTTTGGACAAAAATGAAAATTTCAAAAGTGCCCCAATTTCTGCTTTAAACTTTAGGTACTATCCCAAAATGTATCACTAAGGTGACAGAAGTTGATTTTGGAGCATCATTTTTGAACAGGAGCTTCAACCGTTTTGTGGCATATGAGAATTCCCTAAGCCCCGGACCTGTCGATTTTGGTCAAAAATGAAAATTTCAAAAGTGCCCCAATTTCTGCTTTAAACTTTAGGTACTATCCCAAAATGTATCACTAAGGTGACAGAAGTTGATTTCGGAGCATCATTTTTGAACAGGAGCTTCAATGGTTTTGTGGCATATGAGAATTCCATAAGCCCCGGACCTGTCGATTTTGGTCAAAAATGAAAATTTCAAAAGTGCCCCAATTTCTGCTTTAAACTTTAGGTACTATCCCAAAATGTATCACTAAGGTGACAGAAGTTGATTTCGGAGCATCATTTTTGTACAGGAGCTTCAACCGTTTTGTGGCATATGAGAAATTCTCTAAGCCCCGGACCTGTCGATTTTGGTCAAAAATCAAAATTTCAAAAGTGCCCCAATTTCTGCTTTAAACTTTAGGTACTATCCCAAAATGTATCACTAAGGTGACAGAAGTTGATTTCGGAGCATCATTTTTGAACAGGAGCTTCAACCTTTTTGTGGCATATGAGAATTCCATAAGCCCCGGACCTGTCGATTTTGGTCAAAAATGAAAATTTCAAAAGTGCCCCAATTTCTGCTTTAAACTTTAGGTACTATCCCAAAATGTATCACTAAGGTGACAGAAGTTGATTTCGGAGCATCATTTTTGAACAGGAGCTTCAACCGTTTTGTGGCATATGAGAAATTCCCTAAGCCCCGGACCTGTCGATTTTGGACAAAAATGAAAATTTCAAAAGTGCCCCAATTTCTGCTTTAAACTTTAGGTACTATCCCAAAATGTATCACTAAGGTGACAGAAGTTGATTTTGGAGCATCATTTTTGAACAGGAGCTTCAACCGTTTTGTGGCATATGAGAATTCCCTAAGCCCCGGACCTGTCGATTTTGGTCAAAAATGAAAATTTCAAAAGTGCCCCAATTTCTGCTTTAAACTTTAGGTACTATCCCAAAATGTATCACTAAGGTGACAGAAGTTGATTTCGGAGCATCATTTTTGAACAGGAGCTTCAACCGTTTTGTGGCATATGAGAATTCCCTAAGCCCCGGACCTGTCGATTTTGGTCCAAAATGAAAATTTCAAAAGTGCCCCAATTTCTGCTTTAAACTTTAGTTACTATCCCAAAATGTATCACTAAGGTGACAGAAGTTGATTTTGGAGCATCATTTTTGAACAGGAGCTTCAACCGTTTTGTGGCATATGAGAATTCCCTAAGCCCCGGACCTGTCGATTTTGGTCAAAAATGAAAATTTCAAAAGTGCCCCAATTTCTGCTTTAAACTTTAGGTACTATCCCAAAATGTATCACTAAGGTGACAGAAGTTGATTTCGGAGCATCATTTTTGAACAGGAGCTTCAATGGTTTTGTGGCATATGAGAATTCCATAAGCCCCGGACCTGTCGATTTTGGTCAAAAATGAAAATTTCAAAAGTGCCCCAATTTCTGCTTTAAACTTTAGGTACTATCCCAAAATGTATCACTAAGGTGACAGAAGTTGATTTCGGAGCATCATTTTTGTACAGGAGCTTCAACCGTTTTGTGGCATATGAGAAATTCCCTAAGCCCCGGACCTGTCGATTTTGGTCAAAAATCAAAATTTCAAAAGTGCCCCAATTTCTGCTTTAAACTTTAGGTACTATCCCAAAATGTATCACTAAGGTGACAGAAGTTGATTTCGGAGCATCATTTTTGAACAGGAGCTTCAACCGTTTTGTGGCATATGAGAATTCCCTAAGCCCCGGACCTGTCGATTTTGGTCAAAAATGAAAATTTCAAAAGTGCCCCAATTTCTGCTTTAAACTTTAGGTACTATCCCAAAATGTATCACTAAGGTGACAGAAGTTGATTTCGGAGCATCATTTTTGAACAGGAGCTTCAATGGTTTTGTGGCATATGAGAATTCCATAAGCCCCGGACCTGTCGATTTTGGTCAAAAATGAAAATTTCAAAAGTGCCCCAATTTCTGCTTTAAACTTTAGGTACTATCCCAAAATGTATCACTAAGGTGACAGAAGTTGATTTCGGAGCATCATTTTTGTACAGGAGCTTCAACCGTTTTGTGGCATATGAGAAATTCCCTAAGCCCCGGACCTGTCGATTTTGGTCAAAAATCAAAATTTCAAAAGTGCCCCAATTTCTGCTTTAAACTTTAGGTACTATCCCAAAATGTATCACTAAGGTGACAGAAGTTGATTTCGGAGCATCATTTTTGAACAGGAGCTTCAACCGTTTTGTGGCATATGAGAAATTCCCTAAGCCCCGGACCTGTCGATTTTGGTCAAAAATGAAAATTTCAAAAGTGCCCCAATTTCTGCTTTAAACTTTAGGTACTATCCCAAAATGTATCACTAAGGTGACAGAAGTTGATTTCGGAGCATCATTTTTGAACAGGAGCTTCAACCATTTTGTGGCATATGAGAAATTCCCTAAGTTCCGGACCTGACGATTTTGGTCAAAAATGAAAATTTCAAAAGTGCCCCAATTTCTGCTTTAAACTTTAGGTACTATCACAAAATGTATCACTAAGGTGACAGAAGTTGATTTCGGAGCATCATTTTTGAACAGGAGCTTCAACCGTTTTGTGGCATATGAGAAATTCCCTAAGCCCCGGACCTGTCGATTTTGGACAAAAATGAAAATTTCAAAAGTGCCCCAATTTCTGCTTTAAACTTTAGGTACTATCCCAAAATGTATCACTAAGGTGACAGAAGTTGATTTCGGAGCATCATTTTTGAACAGGAGCTTCAACCGTTTTGTGGCATATGAGAATTCCCTAAGCCCCGGACCTGTCGATTTTGGTCAAAAATGAAAATTTCAAAAGTGCCCCAATTTCTGCTTTAAACTTTAGGTACTATCCCAAAATGTATCACTAAGGTGACAGAAGTTGATTTCGGAGCATCATTTTTGAACAGGAGCTTCAATGGTTTTGTGGCATATGAGAATTCCATAAGCCCCGGACCTGTCGATTTTGGTCAAAAATGAAAATTTCAAAAGTGCCCCAATTTCTGCTTTAAACTTTAGGTACTATCCCAAAATGTATCACTAAGGTGACAGAAGTTGATTTCGGAGCATCATTTTTGTACAGGAGCTTCAACCGTTTTGTGGCATATGAGAAATTCCCTAAGCCCCGGACCTGTCGATTTTGGTCAAAAATCAAAATTTCAAAAGTGCCCCAATTTCTGCTTTAAACTTTAGGTACTATCCCAAAATGTATCACTAAGGTGACAGAAGTTGATTTCGGAGCATCATTTTTGAACAGGAGCTTCAACCGTTTTGTGGCATATGAGAAATTCCCTAAGCCCCGGACCTGTCGATTTTGGTCAAAAATGAAAATTTCAAAAGTGCCCCAATTTCTGCTTTAAACTTTAGGTACTATCCCAAAATGTATCACTAAGGTGACAGAAGTTGATTTCGGAGCATCATTTTTGAACAGGAGCTTCAACCATTTTGTGGCATATGAGAAATTCCCTAAGTTCCGGACCTGACGATTTTGGTCAAAAATGAAAATTTCAAAAGTGCCCCAATTTCTGCTTTAAACTTTAGGTACTATCACAAAATGTATCACTAAGGTGACAGAAGTTGATTTCGGAGCATCATTTTTGAACAGGAGCTTCAACCGTTTTGTGGCATATGAGAAATTCCCTAAGCCCCGGACCTGTCGATTTTGGACAAAAATGAAAATTTCAAAAGTGCCCCAATTTCTGCTTTAAACTTTAGGTACTATCCCAAAATGTATCACTAAGGTGACAGAAGTTGATTTCGGAGCATCATTTTTGAACAGGAGCTTCAACCGTTTTGTGGCATATGAGAATTCCCTAAGCCCCGGACCTGTCGATTTTGGTCAAAAATGAAAATTTCAAAAGTGCCCCAATTTCTGCTTTAAACTTTAGGTACTATCCCAAAATGTATCACTAAGGTGACAGAAGTTGATTTCGGAGCATCATTTTTGAACAGGAGCTTCAATGGTTTTGTGGCATATGAGAATTCCATAAGCCCCGGACCTGTCGATTTTGGTCAAAAATGAAAATTTCAAAAGTGCCCCAATTTCTGCTTTAAACTTTAGGTACTATCCCAAAATGTATCACTAAGGTGACAGAAGTTGATTTCGGAGCATCATTTTTGTACAGGAGCTTCAACCGTTTTGTGGCATATGAGAAATTCCCTAAGCCCCGGACCTGTCGATTTTGGTCAAAAATCAAAATTTCAAAAGTGCCCCAATTTCTGCTTTAAACTTTAGGTACTATCCCAAAATGTATCACTAAGGTGACAGAAGTTGATTTCGGAGCATCATTTTTGAACAGGAGCTTCAACCGTTTTGTGGCATATGAGAAATTCCCTAAGCCCCGGACCTGTCGATTTTGGACAAAAATGAAAATTTCAAAAGTGCCCCAATTTCTGCTTTAAACTTTAGGTACTATCCCAAAATGTATCACTAAGGTGACAGAAGTTGATTTTGGAGCATCATTTTTGAACAGGAGCTTCAACCGTTTTGTGGCATATGAGAATTCCCTAAGCCCCGGACCTGTCGATTTTGGTCAAAAATGAAAATTTCAAAAGTGCCCCAATTTCTGCTTTAAACTTTAGGTACTATCCCAAAATGTATCACTAAGGTGACAGAAGTTGATTTCGGAGCATCATTTTTGAACAGGAGCTTCAATGGTTTTGTGGCATATGAGAATTCCATAAGCCCCGGACCTGTCGATTTTGGTCAAAAATGAAAATTTCAAAAGTGCCCCAATTTCTGCTTTAAACTTTAGGTACTATCCCAAAATGTATCACTAAGGTGACAGAAGTTGATTTCGGAGCATCATTTTTGTACAGGAGCTTCAACCGTTTTGTGGCATATGAGAAATTCTCTAAGCCCCGGACCTGTCGATTTTGGTCAAAAATCAAAATTTCAAAAGTGCCCCAATTTCTGCTTTAAACTTTAGGTACTATCCCAAAATGTATCACTAAGGTGACAGAAGTTGATTTCGGAGCATCATTTTTGAACAGGAGCTTCAACCTTTTTGTGGCATATGAGAATTCCATAAGCCCCGGACCTGTCGATTTTGGTCAAAAATGAAAATTTCAAAAGTGCCCCAATTTCTGCTTTAAACTTTAGGTACTATCCCAAAATGTATCACTAAGGTGACAGAAGTTGATTTCGGAGCATCATTTTTGAACAGGAGCTTCAACCGTTTTGTGGCATATGAGAAATTCCCTAAGCCCCGGACCTGTCGATTTTGGACAAAAATGAAAATTTCAAAAGTGCCCCAATTTCTGCTTTAAACTTTAGGTACTATCCCAAAATGTATCACTAAGGTGACAGAAGTTGATTTTGGAGCATCATTTTTGAACAGGAGCTTCAACCGTTTTGTGGCATATGAGAATTCCCTAAGCCCCGGACCTGTCGATTTTGGTCAAAAATGAAAATTTCAAAAGTGCCCCAATTTCTGCTTTAAACTTTAGGTACTATCCCAAAATGTATCACTAAGGTGACAGAAGTTGATTTCGGAGCATCATTTTTGAACAGGAGCTTCAACCGTTTTGTGGCATATGAGAATTCCCTAAGCCCCGGACCTGTCGATTTTGGTCCAAAATGAAAATTTCAAAAGTGCCCCAATTTCTGCTTTAAACTTTAGTTACTATCCCAAAATGTATCACTAAGGTGACAGAAGTTGATTTTGGAGCATCATTTTTGAACAGGAGCTTCAACCGTTTTGTGGCATATGAGAATTCCCTAAGCCCCGGACCTGTCGATTTTGGTCAAAAATGAAAATTTCAAAAGTGCCCCAATTTCTGCTTTAAACTTTAGGTACTATCCCAAAATGTATCACTAAGGTGACAGAAGTTGATTTCGGAGCATCATTTTTGAACAGGAGCTTCAATGGTTTTGTGGCATATGAGAATTCCATAAGCCCCGGACCTGTCGATTTTGGTCAAAAATGAAAATTTCAAAAGTGCCCCAATTTCTGCTTTAAACTTTAGGTACTATCCCAAAATGTATCACTAAGGTGACAGAAGTTGATTTCGGAGCATCATTTTTGTACAGGAGCTTCAACCGTTTTGTGGCATATGAGAAATTCCCTAAGCCCCGGACCTGTCGATTTTGGTCAAAAATCAAAATTTCAAAAGTGCCCCAATTTCTGCTTTAAACTTTAGGTACTATCCCAAAATGTATCACTAAGGTGACAGAAGTTGATTTCGGAGCATCATTTTTGAACAGGAGCTTCAACCGTTTTGTGGCATATGAGAATTCCCTAAGCCCCGGACCTGTCGATTTTGGTCAAAAATGAAAATTTCAAAAGTGCCCCAATTTCTGCTTTAAACTTTAGGTACTATCCCAAAATGTATCACTAAGGTGACAGAAGTTGATTTCGGAGCATCATTTTTGAACAGGAGCTTCAATGGTTTTGTGGCATATGAGAATTCCATAAGCCCCGGACCTGTCGATTTTGGTCAAAAATGAAAATTTCAAAAGTGCCCCAATTTCTGCTTTAAACTTTAGGTACTATCCCAAAATGTATCACTAAGGTGACAGAAGTTGATTTCGGAGCATCATTTTTGTACAGGAGCTTCAACCGTTTTGTGGCATATGAGAAATTCCCTAAGCCCCGGACCTGTCGATTTTGGTCAAAAATCAAAATTTCAAAAGTGCCCCAATTTCTGCTTTAAACTTTAGGTACTATCCCAAAATGTATCACTAAGGTGACAGAAGTTGATTTCGGAGCATCATTTTTGAACAGGAGCTTCAACCGTTTTGTGGCATATGAGAAATTCCCTAAGCCCCGGACCTGTCGATTTTGGTCAAAAATGAAAATTTCAAAAGTGCCCCAATTTCTGCTTTAAACTTTAGGTACTATCCCAAAATGTATCACTAAGGTGACAGAAGTTGATTTCGGAGCATCATTTTTGAACAGGAGCTTCAACCATTTTGTGGCATATGAGAAATTCCCTAAGTTCCGGACCTGACGATTTTGGTCAAAAATGAAAATTTCAAAAGTGCCCCAATTTCTGCTTTAAACTTTAGGTACTATCACAAAATGTATCACTAAGGTGACAGAAGTTGATTTCGGAGCATCATTTTTGAACAGGAGCTTCAACCGTTTTGTGGCATATGAGAAATTCCCTAAGCCCCGGACCTGTCGATTTTGGACAAAAATGAAAATTTCAAAAGTGCCCCAATTTCTGCTTTAAACTTTAGGTACTATCCCAAAATGTATCACTAAGGTGACAGAAGTTGATTTCGGAGCATCATTTTTGAACAGGAGCTTCAACCGTTTTGTGGCATATGAGAATTCCCTAAGCCCCGGACCTGTCGATTTTGGTCAAAAATGAAAATTTCAAAAGTGCCCCAATTTCTGCTTTAAACTTTAGGTACTATCCCAAAATGTATCACTAAGGTGACAGAAGTTGATTTCGGAGCATCATTTTTGAACAGGAGCTTCAATGGTTTTGTGGCATATGAGAATTCCATAAGCCCCGGACCTGTCGATTTTGGTCAAAAATGAAAATTTCAAAAGTGCCCCAATTTCTGCTTTAAACTTTAGGTACTATCCCAAAATGTATCACTAAGGTGACAGAAGTTGATTTCGGAGCATCATTTTTGTACAGGAGCTTCAACCGTTTTGTGGCATATGAGAAATTCCCTAAGCCCCGGACCTGTCGATTTTGGTCAAAAATCAAAATTTCAAAAGTGCCCCAATTTCTGCTTTAAACTTTAGGTACTATCCCAAAATGTATCACTAAGGTGACAGAAGTTGATTTCGGAGCATCATTTTTGAACAGGAGCTTCAACCGTTTTGTGGCATATGAGAAATTCCCTAAGCCCCGGACCTGTCGATTTTGGTCAAAAATGAAAATTTCAAAAGTGCCCCAATTTCTGCTTTAAACTTTAGGTACTATCCCAAAATGTATCACTAAGGTGACAGAAGTTGATTTCGGAGCATCATTTTTGAACAGGAGCTTCAACCATTTTGTGGCATATGAGAAATTCCCTAAGTTCCGGACCTGACGATTTTGGTCAAAAATGAAAATTTCAAAAGTGCCCCAATTTCTGCTTTAAACTTTAGGTACTATCACAAAATGTATCACTAAGGTGACAGAAGTTGATTTCGGAGCATCATTTTTGAACAGGAGCTTCAACCGTTTTGTGGCATATGAGAAATTCCCTAAGCCCCGGACCTGTCGATTTTGGACAAAAATGAAAATTTCAAAAGTGCCCCAATTTCTGCTTTAAACTTTAGGTACTATCCCAAAATGTATCACTAAGGTGACAGAAGTTGATTTCGGAGCATCATTTTTGAACAGGAGCTTCAACCGTTTTGTGGCATATGAGAAATTCCCTAAGCCCCGGACCTGTCGATTTTGGACAAAAATGAAAATTTCAAAAGTGCCCCAATTTCTGCTTTAAACTTTAGGTACTATCCCAAAATGTATCACTAAGGTGACAGAAGTTGATTTTGGAGCATCATTTTTGAACAGGAGCTTCAACCGTTTTGTGGCATATGAGAATTCCCTAAGCCCCGGACCTGTCGATTTTGGTCAAAAATGAAAATTTCAAAAGTGCCCCAATTTCTGCTTTAAACTTTAGGTACTATCCCAAAATGTATCACTAAGGTGACAGAAGTTGATTTCGGAGCATCATTTTTGAACAGGAGCTTCAATGGTTTTGTGGCATATGAGAATTCCATAAGCCCCGGACCTGTCGATTTTGGTCAAAAATGAAAATTTCAAAAGTGCCCCAATTTCTGCTTTAAACTTTAGGTACTATCCCAAAATGTATCACTAAGGTGACAGAAGTTGATTTCGGAGCATCATTTTTGTACAGGAGCTTCAACTGTTTTGTGGCATATGAGAAATTCTCTAAGCCCCGGACCTGTCGATTTTGGTCAAAAATCAAAATTTCAAAAGTGCCCCAATTTCTGCTTTAAACTTTAGGTACTATCCCAAAATGTATCACTAAGGTGACAGAAGTTGATTTCGGAGCATCATTTTTGAACAGGAGCTTCAACCTTTTTGTGGCATATGAGAATTCCATAAGCCCCGGACCTGTCGATTTTGGTCAAAAATGAAAATTTCAAAAGTGCCCCAATTTCTGCTTTAAACTTTAGGTACTATCCCAAAATGTATCACTAAGGTGACAGAAGTTGATTTCGGAGCATCATTTTTGAACAGGAGCTTCAACCGTTTTGTGGCATATGAGAAATTCCCTAAGCCCCGGACCTGTCGATTTTGGACAAAAATGAAAATTTCAAAAGTGCCCCAATTTCTGCTTTAAACTTTAGGTACTATCCCAAAATGTATCACTAAGGTGACAGAAGTTGATTTTGGAGCATCATTTTTGAACAGGAGCTTCAACCGTTTTGTGGCATATGAGAATTCCCTAAGCCCCGGACCTGTCGATTTTGGTCAAAAATGAAAATTTCAAAAGTGCCCCAATTTCTGCTTTAAACTTTAGGTACTATCCCAAAATGTATCACTAAGGTGACAGAAGTTGATTTCGGAGCATCATTTTTGAACAGGAGCTTCAATGGTTTTGTGGCATATGAGAATTCCATAAGCCCCGGACCTGTCGATTTTGGTCAAAAATGAAAATTTCAAAAGTGCCCCAATTTCTGCTTTAAACTTTAGGTACTATCCCAAAATGTATCACTAAGGTGACAGAAGTTGATTTCGGAGCATCATTTTTGTACAGGAGCTTCAACCGTTTTGTGGCATATGAGAAATTCCCTAAGCCCCGGACCTGTCGATTTTGGTCAAAAATCAAAATTTCAAAAGTGCCCCAATTTCTGCTTTAAACTTTAGGTACTATCCCAAAATGTATCACTAAGGTGACAGAAGTTGATTTCGGAGCATCATTTTTGAACAGGAGCTTCAACCGTTTTGTGGCATATGAGAATTCCATAAGCCCCGGACCTGTCGATTTTGGTCAAAAATGAAAATTTCAAAAGTGCCCCAATTTCTGCTTTAAACTTTAGGTACTATCCCAAAATGTATCACTAAGGTGACAGAAGTTGATTTCGGAGCATCATTTTTGAACAGGAGCTTCAACCGTTTTGTGGCATATGAGAATTCCCTAAGCCCCGGACCTGTCGATTTTGGTCCAAAATGAAAATTTCAAAAGTGCCCCAATTTCTGCTTTAAACTTTAGTTACTATCCCAAAATGTATCACTAAGGTGACAGAAGTTGATTTTGGAGCATCATTTTTGAACAGGAGCTTCAACCGTTTTGTGGCATATGAGAATTCCATAAGCCCCGGACCTGTCGATTTTGGTCAAAAATGAAAATTTCAAAAGTGCCCCAATTTCTGCTTTAAACTTTAGGTACTATCCCAAAATGTATTACTAAGGTGACAGAAGTTGATTTCGGAGCATCATTTTTGAACAGGAGCTTCAACCGTTTTGTGGCATATGAGAAATTCCCTAAGCCCCGGACTTGTCGATGTTGGTCAAAAATGAAAATTTCAAAAGTGCCCCAATTTCTGCTTTAAACTTTAGGTACTATCCCAAAATGTATCACTAAGGTGACAGAAGTTGATTTCGGAGCATCATTTTTGAACAGGAGCTTCAACCGTTTTGTGGCATATGAGAATTCCATAAGCCCCGGACCTGTCGATTTTGGTCAAAAATGAAAATTTCAAAAGTGCCCCAATTTCTGCTTTAAACTTTAGGTGCTATCCCAAAATGTATCACTAAGGTGACAGAAGTTGATTTCGGAGCATCATTTTTGAACAGGAGCTTCAACCGTTTTGTGGCATATGAGAAATTCCCTAAGCCCCGGACCTGTCGATTTTGGACAAAAATGAAAATTTCAAAAGTGCCCCAATTTCTGCTTTAAACTTTAGGTACTATCCCAAAATGTATCACTAAGGTGACAGAAGTTGATTTTGGAGCATCATTTTTGAACAGGAGCTTCAACCGTTTTGTGTCATATGAGAATTCCCTAAGCCCCGGACCTGTCGATTTTGGTCAAAAATGAAAATTTCAAAAGTGCCCCAATTTCTGCTTTAAACTTTAGGTACTATCCCAAAATGTATCACTAAGGAGACAGAAGTTGATTTCGGAGCATCATTTTTGAACAGGAGCTTCAATGGTTTTGTGGCATATGAGAATTCCATAAGCCCCGGACCTGTCGATTTTGGTCAAAAATGAAAATTTCAAAAGTGCCCCAATTTCTGCTTTAAACTTTAGGTACTATCCCAAAATGTATCACTAAGGTAACAGAAGTTGATTTCGGAGCATCATTTTTGTACAGGAGCTTCAACCGTTTTGTGGCATATGAGAAATTCCCTAAGCCCCGGACCTGTCGATTTTGGTCAAAAATCAAAATTTCAAAAGTGCCCCAATTTCTGCTTTAAACTTTAGGTACTATCCCAAAATGTATCACTAAGGTGACAGAAGTTGATTTCGGAGCATCATTTTTGAACAGGAGCTTCAACCGTTTTGTGGCATATGAGAATTCCATAAGCCCCGGACCTGTCGATTTTGGTCAAAAATGAAAATTTCAAAAGTGCCCCAATTTCTGCTTTAAACTTTAGGTACTATCCCAAAATGTATCACTAAGGTGACAGAAGTTGATTTCGGAGCATCATTTTTGAACAGGAGCTTCAACCATTTTGTGGCATATGAGAATTCCCTAAGCCCCGGACCTGTCGATTTTGGTCCAAAATGAAAATTTCAAAAGTGCCCCAATTTCTGCTTTAAACTTTAGGTACTATCCCAAAATGTATCACTAAGGTGACAGAAGTTGATTTCGGAGCATCATTTTTGAACAGGAGCTTCAACCGTTTTGTGGCATATGAGAATTCCATAAGCCCCGGACCTGTCGATTTTGGTCAAAAATGAAAATTTCAAAAGTGCCCCAATTTCTGCTTTAAACTTTAGGTGCTATCCCAAAATGTATCACTAAGGTGACAGAAGTTGATTTTGGAGCATCATTTTTGAACAGGAGCTTCAACCGTTTTGTGGCATATGAGAAATTTCCTAAGCCCCGGACCTGTCGATTTTGGTCAAAAATGAAAATTTCAAAAGTGCCCCAATTTCTGCTTTAAACTTTAGGTACTATCCCAAAATGTATCACTAAGGTGACAGAAGTTGATTTCGGAGCATCATTTTTGAACAGGAGCTTCAATGGTTTTGTGGCATATGAGAATTCCATAAGCCCCGGACCTGTCGATTTTGGTCAAAAATGAAAATTTCAAAAGTGCCCCAATTTCTGCTTTAAACTTTAGGTACTATCCCAAAATGTATCACTAAGGTGACAGAAGTTGATTTCGGAGCATCATTTTTGTACAGGAGCTTCAACCGTTTTGTGGCATATGAGAAATTCCCTAAGCCCCGGACCTGTCGATTTTGGTCAAAAATCAAAATTTCAAAAGTGCCCCAATTTCTGCTTTAAACTTTAGGTACTATCCCAAAATGTATCACTAAGGTGACAGAAGTTGATTTCGGAGCATCATTTTTGAACAGGAGCTTCAACCGTTTTGTGGCATATGAGAATTCCATAAGCCCCGGACCTGTCGATTTTGGTCAAAAATGAAAATTTCAAAAGTGCCCCAATTTCTGCTTTAAACTTTAGGTACTATCCCAAAATGTATCACTAAGGTGACAGAAGTTGATTTCGGAGCATCATTTTTGAACAGGAGCTTCAACCGTTTTGTGGCATATGAGAATTCCCTAAGCCCCGGACCTGTCGATTTTGGTCCAAAATGAAAATTTCAAAAGTGCCCCAATTTCTGCTTTAAACTTTAGTTACTATCCCAAAATGTATCACTAAGGTGACAGAAGTTGATTTCGGAGCATCATTTTTGAACAGGAGCTTCAACCGTTTTGTGGCATATGAGAATTCCATAAGCCCCGGACCTGTCGATTTTGGTCAAAAATGAAAATTTCAAAAGTGCCCCAATTTCTGCTTTAAACTTTAGGTGCTATCCCAAAATGTATCACTAAGGTGACAGAAGTTGATTTTGGAGCATCATTTTTGAACAGGAGCTTCAACCGTTTTGTGGCATATGAGAAATTTCCTAAGCCCCGGACCTGTCGATTTTGGTCAAAAATGAAAATTTCAAAAGTGCCCCAATTTCTGCTTTAAACTTTAGGTACTATCCCAAAATGTATCACTAAGGTGACAGAAGTTGATTTCGGAGCATCATTTTTGAACAGGAGCTTCAATGGTTTTGTGGCATATGAGAATTCCATAAGCCCCGGACCTGTCGATTTTGGTCAAAAATGAAAATTTCAAAAGTGCCCCAATTTCTGCTTTAAACTTTAGGTACTATCCCAAAATGTATCACTAAGGTGACAGAAGTTGATTTCGGAGCATCATTTTTGTACAGGAGCTTCAACCGTTTTGTGGCATATGAGAAATTCCCTAAGCCCCGGACCTGTCGATTTTGGTCAAAAATCAAAATTTCAAAAGTGCCCCAATTTCTGCTTTAAACTTTAGGTACTATCCCAAAATGTATCACTAAGGTGACAGAAGTTGATTTCGGAGCATCATTTTTGAACAGGAGCTTCAACCGTTTTGTGGCATATGAGAATTCCATAAGCCCCGGACCTGTCGATTTTGGTCAAAAATGAAAATTTCAAAAGTGCCCCAATTTCTGCTTTAAACTTTAGGTACTATCCCAAAATGTATCACTAAGGTGACAGAAGTTGATTTCGGAGCATCATTTTTGAACAGGAGCTTCAACCGTTTTGTGGCATATGAGAATTCCCTAAGCCCCGGACCTGTCGATTTTGGTCCAAAATGAAAATTTCAAAAGTGCCCCAATTTCTGCTTTAAACTTTAGTTACTATCCCAAAATGTATCACTAAGGTGACAGAAGTTGATTTTGGAGCATCATTTTTGAACAGGAGCTTCAACCGTTTTGTGGCATATGAGAATTCCATAAGCCCCGGACCTGTCGATTTTGGTCAAAAATGAAAATTTCAAAAGTGCCCCAATTTCTGCTTTAAACTTTAGGTACTATCCCAAAATGTATCACTAAGGTGACAGAAGTTGATTTCGGAGCATCATTTTTGAACAGGAGCTTCAACCGTTTTGTGGCATATGAGAAATTCCCTAAGCCCCGGACTTGTCGATGTTGGTCAAAAATGAAAATTTCAAAAGTGCCCCAATTTCTGCTTTAAACTTTAGGTACTATCCCAAAATGTATCACTAAGGTGACAGAAGTTGATTTCGGAGCATCATTTTTGAACAGGAGCTTCAACCGTTTTGTGGCATATGAGAATTCCATAAGCCCCGGACCTGTCGATTTTGGTCAAAAATGAAAATTTCAAAAGTGCCCCAATTTCTGCTTTAAACTTTAGGTGCTATCCCAAAATGTATCACTAAGGTGACAGAAGTTGATTTTGGAGCATCATTTTTGAACAGGAGCTTCAACCGTTTTGTGGCATATGAGAAATTCCCTAAGCTCCGGACCTGTCGATTTTGGTCAAAAATGAAAATTTCAAAAGTGCCCCAATTTCAGCTTTAAACTTTAGGTACAGTACTATCACAAAATGTATCACTAAGGTGACAGAAGTTGATTTCGGAGCATCATTTTTGAACAGGAGCTTCAACCGTTTTGTGGCATATGAGAAATTCCCTAAGCCCCGGACCTGTCGATTTTGGACAAAAATGAAAATTTCAAAAGTGCCCCAATTTCTGCTTTAAACTTTAGGTACTATCCCAAAATGTATCACTAAGGTGACAGAAGTTGATTTTGGAGCATCATTTTTGAACAGGAGCTTCAACCGTTTTGTGTCATATGAGAATTCCCTAAGCCCCGGACCTGTCGATTTTGGTCAAAAATGAAAATTTCAAAAGTGCCCCAATTTCTGCTTTAAACTTTAGGTACTATCCCAAAATGTATCACTAAGGAGACAGAAGTTGATTTCGGAGCATCATTTTTGAACAGGAGCTTCAATGGTTTTGTGGCATATGAGAATTCCATAAGCCCCGGACCTGTCGATTTTGGTCAAAAATGAAAATTTCAAAAGTGCCCCAATTTCTGCTTTAAACTTTAGGTACTATCCCAAAATGTATCACTAAGGTAACAGAAGTTGATTTCGGAGCATCATTTTTGTACAGGAGCTTCAACCGTTTTGTGGCATATGAGAAATTCCCTAAGCCCCGGACCTGTCGATTTTGGTCAAAAATCAAAATTTCAAAAGTGCCCCAATTTCTGCTTTAAACTTTAGGTACTATCCCAAAATGTATCACTAAGGTGACAGAAGTTGATTTCGGAGCATCATTTTTGAACAGGAGCTTCAACCGTTTTGTGGCATATGAGAATTCCATAAGCCCCGGACCTGTCGATTTTGGTCAAAAATGAAAATTTCAAAAGTGCCCCAATTTCTGCTTTAAACTTTAGGTACTATCCCAAAATGTATCACTAAGGTGACAGAAGTTGATTTCGGAGCATCATTTTTGAACAGGAGCTTCAACCGTTTTGTGGCATATGAGAATTCCCTAAGCCCCGGACCTGTCGATTTTGGTCCAAAATGAAAATTTCAAAAGTGCCCCAATTTCTGCTTTAAACTTTAGGTACTATCCCAAAATGTATCACTAAGGTGACAGAAGTTGATTTCGGAGCATCATTTTTGAACAGGAGCTTCAACCGTTTTGTGGCATATGAGAATTCCATAAGCCCCGGACCTGTCGATTTTGGTCAAAAATGAAAATTTCAAAAGTGCCCCAATTTCTGCTTTAAACTTTAGGTACTATCCCAAAATGTATCACTAAGGTGACAGAAGTTGATTTCGGAGCATCATTTTTGAACAGGAGCTTCAACCGTTTTGTGGCATATGAGAATTCCCTAAGCCCCGGACCTGTCGATTTTGGTCCAAAATGAAAATTTCAAAAGTGCCCCAATTTCTGCTTTAAACTTTAGTTACTATCCCAAAATGTATCACTAAGGTGACAGAAGTTGATTTTGGAGCATCATTTTTGAACAGGAGCTTCAACCGTTTTGTGGCATATGAGAATTCCATAAGCCCCGGACCTGTCGATTTTGGTCAAAAATGAAAATTTCAAAAGTGCCCCAATTTCTGCTTTAAACTTTAGGTACTATCCCAAAATGTATCACTAAGGTGACAGAAGTTGATTTCGGAGCATCATTTTTGAACAGGAGCTTCAACCGTTTTGTGGCATATGAGAAATTCCCTAAGCCCCGGACTTGTCGATGTTGGTCAAAAATGAAAATTTCAAAAGTGCCCCAATTTCTGCTTTAAACTTTAGGTACTATCCCAAAATGTATCACTAAGGTGACAGAAGTTGATTTCGGAGCATCATTTTTGAACAGGAGCTTCAACCGTTTTGTGGCATATGAGAATTCCATAAGCCCCGGACCTGTCGATTTTGGTCAAAAATGAAAATTTCAAAAGTGCCCCAATTTCTGCTTTAAACTTTAGGTGCTATCCCAAAATGTATCACTAAGGTGACAGAAGTTGATTTTGGAGCATCATTTTTGAACAGGAGCTTCAACCGTTTTGTGGCATATGAGAAATTCCCTAAGCCCCGGACCAGTCGATTTTGGTCAAAAATGAAAATTTCAAAAGTGCCCCAATTTCTGCTTTAAACTTTAGGTACTATCCCAAAATGTATCACTAAGGTGACAGAAGTTGATTTCGGAGCATCATTTTTGAACAGGAGCTTCAACCGTTTTGTGGCATATGAGAAATTCCCTAAGCCCCGGACCTGTCGATTTTGGTCAAAAATGAAAATTTCAAAAGTGCCCCAATTTCTGCTTTAAACTTTAGGTACTATCACAAAATGTATCACTAAGGTGACAGAAGTTGATTTCGGAGCATCATTTTTGAACAGGAGCTTCAACCATTTTGTGGCATATGAGAAATTCCCTAAGCCCCGGACCTGTCGATTTTGGACAAAAATGAAAATTTCAAAAGTGCCCCAATTTCTGCTTTAAACTTTAGGTACTATCCCAAAATGTATCACTAAGGTGACAGAAGTTGATTTCGGAGCATCATTTTTGAACAGGAGCTTCAATGGTTTTGTGGCATATGAGAATTCCATAAGCCCCGGACCTGTCGATTTTGGTCAAAAATGAAAATTTCAAAAGTGCCCCAATTTCTGCTTTAAACTTTAGGTACTATCCCAAAATGTATCACTAAGGTGACAGAAGTTGATTTCGGAGCATCATTTTTGAACAGGAGCTTCAACCGTTTTGTGGCATATGAGAAATTCCCTAAGCCCCGGACCTGTCGATTTTGGTCAAAAATCAAAATTTCAAAAGTGCCCCAATTTCTGCTTTAAACTTTAGGTACTATCCCAAAATGTATCACTAAGGTGACAGAAGTTGATTTCGGAGCATCATTTTTGAACAGGAGCTTCAACCGTTTTGTGGCATATGAGAATTCCATAAGCCCCGGACCTGTCGATTTTGGTCAAAAATGAAAATTTCAAAAGTGCCCCAATTTCTGCTTTAAACTTTAGGTACTATCCCAAAATGTATCACTAAGGTGACAGAAGTTGATTTCGGAGCATCATTTTTGAACAGGAGCTTCAACCGTTTTGTGGCATATGAGAATTCCATAAGCCACGGACCTGTCGATTTTGGTCAAAAATGAAAATTTCAAAAGTGCCCCAATTTCTGCTTTAAACTTTAGGTACTATCCCAAAATGTATCACTAAGGTGACAGAAGTTGATTTCGGAGCATCATTTTTGAACAGGAGCTTCAACCGTTTTGTGGCATATGAGAAATTCCCTAAGCCCCGGACCTGTCGATTTTGGTCAAAAATGAAAATTTCAAAAGTGCCCCAATGTCTACTTTAAACTTTAGGTACTATCCCAAAATGTATCACTAAGGTGACAGAAGTTGATTTCGGAGCATCATTTTTGAACAGGAGCTTCAACCGTTTTGTGGCATATGAGAAATTCACTAAGCCCCGGACCTGTCGATTTTGGTCAAAAATGAAAATTTCAAAAGTGCCCCAATTTCTGCTTTAATTTTTAGGTACTATCCCTAAATGTATCACTAAGGTGACAGAAGTTGATTTCGGAGTATCATTTTTGAACAGGAGCTTCAACCGTTTTGTGGCATATGAGAATTCCATAAGCCCCGGACCTGTCGATTTTGGTCAAAAATGAAAATTTCAAAAGTGCCCCAATTTCTGCTTTAAACTTTAGGTACTATCCCAAAATGTATCACTAAGAAGACAGAAGTTGATTTCGGAGCATCATTTTTGAACAGGAGCTTCAACCGTTTTGTGGCATATGAGAAATTCCCTAAGCCCCAGACCGGTCGATTTTGGTCAAAAATGAAAATTTCAAAAGTGCCCCAATTTCTGCTTTAAACTTTAGGTACTATCCCAAAATGTATCACTAAGGTGACAGAAGTTGATTTCGGAGCATCATTTTTGAACAGGAGCTTCAACCGTTTTGTGGCATATGAGAATTCCATAAGCCCCGGACCTGTCGATTTTGGTCAAAAATTGAAAATTTCAAAAGTGCCCCAATTTCTGCTTTAAACTTTAGGTACTATCCCAAAATGTATCACTAAGAAGACAGAAGTTGATTTCGGAGCATCATTTTTGAACAGGAGCTTCAACCGTTTTGTGGCATATGAGAAATTCCCTAAGCCCCAGACCTGTCGATTTTGGTCAAAAATGAAAATTTCAAAAGTGCCCCAATTTCTGCTTTAAACTTTAGGTACTATCCCAAAATGTATCACTAAGGTGACAGAAGTTGATTTCGGAGCATCATTTTTGAACAGGAGCTTCAATTTTTTGTGGCATATGAGAAATTCCCTAAACCGCGGACCTGTCGATTTTGGTCAAAAATGAAAATTTCAAAAGTGCCCCAATGTCTGCTTTAAACTTTAGGTACTATCCCAAAATGTATCACTAAGGTGACAGAAGTTGATTTCGGAGCATCATTTTTGAACAGGAGCTTCAACCGTTTTGTGACATATGAGAATACCATAAGCCCCGGACCTGTCGATTTTGGTCAAAAATGAAAATTTCAAAAGTACCCCAATTTCTGCTTTAAACTTTAGGTACTATCCCAAAATGTATCACTAAGGTGACAGAAGTTGATTTCGGAGCATCATTTTTGAACAGGAGTTTCAACCGTTTTGTGGCATATGAGAATTCCATAAGCCCCGGACCTGTCGATTTTGGTCAAAAATGAAAATTTCAAAAGTGCCCCAATTTCTGCTTTAAACTTTAGGTACTATCCCAAAATGTATCACTAAGGTGACAGAAGTTGATTTCGGAGCATCATTTTTGAACAGGAGCTTCAACCGTTTTGTGGCATATGAGAATTCCATAAGCCCCGGACCTGTCGATTTTGGTCAAAAATGAAAATTTCAAAAGTGCCCCAATTTCTGCTTTAAACTTTAGGTACTATCCCAAAATGTATCACTAAGGTGACAGAAGTTGATTTCGGAGCATCATTTTTGAACAGGAGCTTCAACCGTTTTGTGGCATATGAGAAATTCCCTAAGCCCCGGACCTGTCGATTTTGGTCAAAAATGAAAATTTCAAAAGTGCCCCAATTTCTGCTTTAAACTTTAGGTACTATCACAAAATGTATCACTAAGGTGACAGAAGTTGATTTCGGAGCATCATTTTTGAACAGGAGCTTCAACCATTTTGTGGCATATGAGAAATTCCCTAAGCCCCGGACCTGTCGATTTTGGACAAAAATGAAAATTTCAAAAGTGCCCCAATTTCTGCTTTAAACTTTAGGTACTATCCCAAAATGTATCACTAAGGTGACAGAAGTTGATTTCGGAGCATCATTTTTGAACAGGAGCTTCAATGGTTTTGTGGCATATGAGAATTCCATAAGCCCCGGACCTGTCGATTTTGGTCAAAAATGAAAATTTCAAAAGTGCCCCAATTTCTGCTTTAAACTTTAGGTACTATCCCAAAATGTATCACTAAGGTGACAGAAGTTGATTTCGGAGCATCATTTTTGAACAGGAGCTTCAACCGTTTTGTGGCATATGAGAAATTCCCTAAGCCCCGGACCTGTCGATTTTGGTCAAAAATCAAAATTTCAAAAGTGCCCCAATTTCTGCTTTAAACTTTAGGTACTATCCCAAAATGTATCACTAAGGTGACAGAAGTTGATTTCGGAGCATCATTTTTGAACAGGAGCTTCAACCGTTTTGTGGCATATGAGAATTCCATAAGCCCCGGACCTGTCGATTTTGGTCAAAAATGAAAATTTCAAAAGTGCCCCAATTTCTGCTTTAAACTTTAGGTACTATCCCAAAATGTATCACTAAGGTGACAGAAGTTGATTTCGGAGCATCATTTTTGAACAGGAGCTTCAACCGTTTTGTGGCATATGAGAATTCCATAAGCCACGGACCTGTCGATTTTGGTCAAAAATGAAAATTTCAAAAGTGCCCCAATTTCTGCTTTAAACTTTAGGTACTATCCCAAAATGTATCACTAAGGTGACAGAAGTTGATTTCGGAGCATCATTTTTGAACAGGAGCTTCAACCGTTTTGTGGCATATGAGAAATTCCCTAAGCCCCGGACCTGTCGATTTTGGTCAAAAATGAAAATTTCAAAAGTGCCCCAATGTCTACTTTAAACTTTAGGTACTATCCCAAAATGTATCACTAAGGTGACAGAAGTTGATTTCGGAGCATCATTTTTGAACAGGAGCTTCAACCGTTTTGTGGCATATGAGAAATTCACTAAGCCCCGGACCTGTCGATTTTGGTCAAAAATGAAAATTTCAAAAGTGCCCCAATTTCTGCTTTAATTTTTAGGTACTATCCCTAAATGTATCACTAAGGTGACAGAAGTTGATTTCGGAGTATCATTTTTGAACAGGAGCTTCAACCGTTTTGTGGCATATGAGAATTCCATAAGCCCCGGACCTGTCGATTTTGGTCAAAAATGAAAATTTCAAAAGTGCCCCAATTTCTGCTTTAAACTTTAGGTACTATCCCAAAATGTATCACTAAGAAGACAGAAGTTGATTTCGGAGCATCATTTTTGAACAGGAGCTTCAACCGTTTTGTGGCATATGAGAAATTCCCTAAGCCCCAGACCGGTCGATTTTGGTCAAAAATGAAAATTTCAAAAGTGCCCCAATTTCTGCTTTAAACTTTAGGTACTATCCCAAAATGTATCACTAAGGTGACAGAAGTTGATTTCGGAGCATCATTTTTGAACAGGAGCTTCAACCGTTTTGTGGCATATGAGAATTCCATAAGCCCCGGACCTGTCGATTTTGGTCAAAAATGAAAATGTCAAAAGTGCCCCAATTTCTGCTTTAAACTTTAGGTACTATCCCAAAATGTATCACTAAGAAGACAGAAGTTGATTTCGGAGCATCATTTTTGAACAGGAGCTTCAACCGTTTTGTGGCATATGAGAAATTCCCTAAGCCCCAGACCTGTCGATTTTGGTCAAAAATGAAAATTTCAAA
Organism: Pseudophryne corroboree; assembly: GCF_028390025.1. Lineage (NCBI taxonomy): Eukaryota > Metazoa > Chordata > Amphibia > Anura > Myobatrachidae > Pseudophryne > Pseudophryne corroboree. The sequence goes on from NW_026970366.1 coordinate 144,139, forward strand.
AGTGCCCCAATTTCTGCTTTAAACTTTAGGTACTATCCCAAAATGTATCACTAAGGTGACAGAAGTTGATTTCGGAGCATCATTTTTGAACAGGAGCTTCAATTTTTTGTGGCATATGAGAAATTCCCTAAACCGCGGACCTGTCGATTTTGGTCAAAAATGAAAATTTCAAAAGTGCCCCAATGTCTGCTTTAAACTTTAGGTACTATCCCAAAATGTATCACTAAGGTGACAGAAGTTGATTTCGGAGCATCATTTTTGAACAGGAGCTTCAACCGTTTTGTGACATATGAGAATACCATAAGCCCCGGACCTGTCGATTTTGGTCAAAAATGAAAATTTCAAAAGTACCCCAATTTCTGCTTTAAACTTTAGGTACTATCCCAAAATGTATCACTAAGGTGACAGAAGTTGATTTCGGAGCATCATTTTTGAACAGGAGTTTCAACCGTTTTGTGGCATATGAGAATTCCATAAGCCCCGGACCTGTCGATTTTGGTCAAAAATGAAAATTTCAAAAGTGCCCCAATTTCTGCTTTAAACTTTAGGTACTATCCCAAAATGTATCACTAAGGTGACAGAAGTTGATTTCGGAGCATCATTTTTGAACAGGAGCTTCAACCGTTTTGTGGCATATGAGAATTCCATAAGCCCCGGACCTGTCGATTTTGGTCAAAAATGAAAATTTCAAAAGTGCCCCAATTTCTGCTTTAAACTTTAGGTACTATCCCAAAATGTATCACTAAGGTGACAGAAGTTGATTACGGAGCATCATTTTTGAACAGGAGATTCTACCGTTTTGTGGCATATGAGAAATTCCCTAAGCCCCGGACCTGTCGATTTTGGTCAAAAATGAAAATTTCAAAAGTGCCCCAATGTCTGCTTTAAACTTTAGGTACTATCCCAAAATGTATCACTAAGGTGACAGAAGTTGATTTCGGAGCATCATTGTTGAACAGGAGCTTCAACCGTTTTGTGGCATATGAGAATTCCATAAGCCCCGGACCTGTCGATTTTGGTCAAAAATGAAAATTTCAAAAGTGCCCCAATTTCTGCTTTAAACTTTAGGTACTATCCCAAAATGTATCACTAAGGTGACAGAAGTTGATTTCGGAGCATCATTTTTGAACAGGAGCTTCAATCGTTTTGTGGCATATGAGAATTCCATAAGCCCCGGACCTGTCGATTTTGGTCAAAACTGAAAATTTCAAAAGTGCCCCAATTTCTGCTTTAAACTTTAGGTACTATCCCAAAATGTATCACTAAGGTGACAGAAGTTGATTTCGGAGCATCATTTTTGAACAGGAGCTTCAACCGTTTTGTGGCATATGAGAAATTCACTAAGCCCCGGACCTGTCGATTTTGGTCAAAAATGAAAATTTCAAAAGTGCCCCAATTTCTGCTTTAAACTTTAGGTACTATCCCTAAATGTATCACTAAGGTGACAGAATTTGATTTCGGAGTATCATTTTTGAACAGGAGCTTCAACCGTTTTGTGGCATATGAGAATTCCATAAGCCCCGGACCTGTCGATTTTGGTCAAAAATGAAAATTTCAAAAGTGCCCCAATTTCTGCTTTAAACTTTAGGTACTATCCCAAAATGTATCACTAAGAAGACAGAAGTTGATTTCGGAGCATCATTTTTGAACAGGAGCTTCAACCGTTTTGTGGCATATGAGAAATTCCCTAAGCCCCAGACCTGTCGATTTTGGTCAAAAATGAAAATTTCAAAAGTGCCCCAATTTCTGCTTTAAACTTTAGGTACTATCCCAAAATGTATCACTAAGGTGACAGAAGTTGATTTCGGAGCATCATTTTTGAACAGGAGCTTCAACCGTTTTGTGGCATATGAGAATTCCATAAGCCCCGGACCTGTCGATTTTGGTCAAAAATGAAAATTTCAAAAGTGCCCCAATTTCTGCTTTAAACTTTAGGTACTATCCCAAAATGTATCACTAAGAAGACAGAAGTTGATTTCGGAGCATCATTTTTGAACAGGAGCTTCAACCGTTTTGTGGCATATGAGAAATTCCCTAAGCCCCAGACCTGTCGATTTTGGTCAAAAATGAAAATTTCAAAAGTGCCCCAATTTCTGCTTTAAACTTTAGGTACTATCCCAAAATGTATCACTAAGGTGACAGAAGTTGATTTCGGAGCATCATTTTTGAACAGGAGCTTCAATTTTTTGTGGCATATGAGAAATTCCCTAAACCGCGGACCTGTCGATTTTGGTCAAAAATGAAAATTTCAAAAGTGCCCCAATGTCTGCTTTAAACTTTAGGTACTATCCCAAAATGTATCACTAAGGTGACAGAAGTTGATTTCGGAGCATCATTTTTGAACAGGAGCTTCAACCGTTTTGTGACATATGAGAATTCCATAAGCCCCGGACCTGTCGATTTTGGTCAAAAATGAAAATTTCAAAAGTGCCCCAATTTCTGCTTTAAACTTTAGGTACTATCCCAAAATGTATCACTAAGGTGACAGAAGTTGATTTCGGAGCATCATTTTTGAACAGGAGCTTCAACCGTTTTGTGGCATATGAGAATTCCATAAGCCCCGGACCTGTCGATTTTGGTCCAAAATGAAAATTTCAAAAGTGCCCCAATTTCTGCTTTAAACTTTAGGTACTATCCCAAAATGTATCACTAAGGTGACAGAAGTTGATTTCGGAGCATCATTTTTGAACAGGAGCTTCAACCGTTTTGTGGCATATGAGAATTCCATAAGCCCCGGACCTGTCGATTTTGGTCAAAAAATGAAAATTTCAAAAGTGCCCCAATTTCTGCTTTAAACTTTAGGTACTATCCCAAAATGTATCACTAAGGTGACAGAAGTTGATTTCGGAGCATCATTTTTGAACAGGAGCTTCAACCGTTTTGTGGCATATGAGAATTCCCTAAGCCCCGGACCTGTCGATTTTGGTCCAAAATGAAAATTTCAAAAGTGCCCCAATTTCTGCTTTAAACTTTAGTTACTATCCCAAAATGTATCACTAAGGTGACAGAAGTTGATTTTGGAGCATCATTTTTGAACAGGAGCTTCAACCGTTTTGTGGCATATGAGAATTCCATAAGCCCCGGACCTGTCGATTTTGGTCAAAAATGAAAATTTCAAAAGTGCCCCAATTTCTGCTTTAAACTTTAGGTACTATCCCAAAATGTATCACTAAGGTGACAGAAGTTGATTTCGGAGCATCATTTTTGAACAGGAGCTTCAACCGTTTTGTGGCATATGAGAAATTCCCTAAGCCCCGGACTTGTCGATGTTGGTCAAAAATGAAAATTTCAAAAGTGCCCCAATTTCTGCTTTAAACTTTAGGTACTATCCCAAAATGTATCACTAAGGTGACAGAAGTTGATTTCGGAGCATCATTTTTGAACAGGAGCTTCAACCGTTTTGTGGCATATGAGAATTCCATAAGCCCCGGACCTGTCGATTTTGGTCCAAAATGAAAATTTCAAAAGTGCCCCAATTTCTGCTTTAAACTTTAGGTGCTATCCCAAAATGTATCACTAAGGTGACAGAAGTTGATTTTGGAGCATCATTTTTGAACAGGAGCTTCAACCGTTTTGTGGCATATGAGAAATTCCCTAAGCCCCGGACCAGTCGATTTTGGTCAAAAATGAAAATTTCAAAAGTGCCCCAATTTCTGCTTTAAACTTTAGGTACTATCCCAAAATGTATCACTAAGGTGACAGAAGTTGATTTCGGAGCATCATTTTTGAACAGGAGCTTCAACCGTTTTGTGGCATATGAGAAATTCCCTAAGCCCCGGACCTGTCGATTTTGGTCAAAAATGAAAATTTCAAAAGTGCCCCAATTTCTGCTTTAAACTTTAGGTACTATCACAAAATGTATCACTAAGGTGACAGAAGTTGATTTCGGAGCATCATTTTTGAACAGGAGCTTCAACCATTTTGTGGCATATGAGAAATTCCCTAAGCCCCGGACCTGTCGATTTTGGACAAAAATGAAAATTTCAAAAGTGCCCCAATTTCTGCTTTAAACTTTAGGTACTATCCCAAAATGTATCACTAAGGTGACAGAAGTTGATTTCGGAGCATCATTTTTGAACAGGAGCTTCAATGGTTTTGTGGCATATGAGAATTCCATAAGCCCCGGACCTGTCGATTTTGGTCAAAAATGAAAATTTCAAAAGTGCCCCAATTTCTGCTTTAAACTTTAGGTACTATCCCAAAATGTATCACTAAGGTGACAGAAGTTGATTTCGGAGCATCATTTTTGAACAGGAGCTTCAACCGTTTTGTGGCATATGAGAAATTCCCTAAGCCCCGGACCTGTCGATTTTGGTCAAAAATCAAAATTTCAAAAGTGCCCCAATTTCTGCTTTAAACTTTAGGTACTATCCCAAAATGTATCACTAAGGTGACAGAAGTTGATTTCGGAGCATCATTTTTGAACAGGAGCTTCAACCGTTTTGTGGCATATGAGAATTCCATAAGCCCCGGACCTGTCGATTTTGGTCAAAAATGAAAATTTCAAAAGTGCCCCAATTTCTGCTTTAAACTTTAGGTACTATCCCAAAATGTATCACTAAGGTGACAGAAGTTGATTTCGGAGCATCATTTTTGAACAGGAGCTTCAACCGTTTTGTGGCATATGAGAATTCCATAAGCCACGGACCTGTCGATTTTGGTCAAAAATGAAAATTTCAAAAGTGCCCCAATTTCTGCTTTAAACTTTAGGTACTATCCCAAAATGTATAACTAAGATGACAGAAGTTGATTTCGGAGCATCATTTTTGAACAGGAGCTTCAACCGTTTTGTGGCATATGAGAAATTCCCTAAGCCCCGGACCTGTCGATTTTGGTCAAAAATGAAAATTTCAAAAGTGCCCCAATGTCTACTTTAAACTTTAGGTACTATCCCAAAATGTATCACTAAGGTGACAGAAGTTGATTTCGGAGCATCATTTTTGAACAGGAGCTTCAACCGTTTTGTGGCATATGAGAAATTCACTAAGCCCCGGACCTGTCGATTTTGGTCAAAAATGAAAATTTCAAAAGTGCCCCAATTTCTGCTTTAAACTTTAGGTACTATCCCTAAATGTATCACTAAGGTGACAGAAGTTGATTTCGGAGTATCATTTTTGAACAGGAGCTTCAACCGTTTTGTGGCATATGAGAATTCCATAAGCCCCGGACCTGTCGATTTTGGTCAAAAATGAAAATTTCAAAAGTGCCCCAATTTCTGCTTTAAACTTTAGGTACTATCCCAAAATGTATCACTAAGAAGACAGAAGTTGATTTCGGAGCATCATTTTTGAACAGGAGCTTCAACCGTTTTGTGGCATATGAGAAATTCCCTAAGCCCCAGACCGGTCGATTTTGGTCAAAAATGAAAATTTCAAAAGTGCCCCAATTTCTGCTTTAAACTTTAGGTACTATCCCAAAATGTATCACTAAGGTGACAGAAGTTGATTTCGGAGCATCATTTTTGAACAGGAGCTTCAACCGTTTTGTGGCATATGAGAATTCCATAAGCCCCGGACCTGTCGATTTTGGTCAAAAATGAAAATTTCAAAAGTGCCCCAATTTCTGCTTTAAACTTTAGGTACTATCCCAAAATGTATCACTAAGAAGACAGAAGTTGATTTCGGAGCATCATTTTTGAACAGGAGCTTCAACCGTTTTGTGGCATATGAGAAATTCCCTAAGCCCCAGACCTGTCGATTTTGGTCAAAAATGAAAATTTCAAAAGTGCCCCAATTTCTGCTTTAAACTTTAGGTACTATCCCAAAATGTATCACTAAGGTGACAGAAGTTGATTTCGGAGCATCATTTTTGAACAGGAGCTTCAATTTTTTGTGGCATATGAGAAATTCCCTAAACCGCGGACCTGTCGATTTTGGTCAAAAATGAAAATTTCAAAAGTGCCCCAATGTCTGCTTTAAACTTTAGGTACTATCCCAAAATGTATCACTAAGGTGACAGAAGTTGATTTCGGAGCATCATTTTTGAACAGGAGCTTCAACCGTTTTGTGACATATGAGAATTCCATAAGCCCCGGACCTGTCGATTTTGGTCAAAAATGAAAATTTCAAAAGTGCCCCAATTTCTGCTTTAAACTTTAGGTACTATCCCAAAATGTATCACTAAGGTGACAGAAGTTGATTTCGGAGCATCATTTTTGAACAGGAGTTTCAACCGTTTTGTGGCATATGAGAATTCCCTAAGCCCCGGACCTGTCGATTTTGGTCAAAAATGAAAATTTCAAAAGTGCCCCAATTTCTGCTTTAAACTTTAGGTACTATCCCAAAATGTATCACTAAGGTGACAGAAGTTTATTTCGGAGCATCATTTTTGAACAGGAGCTTCAACCGTTTTGTGGCATATGAGAATTCCATAAGCCCCGGACCTGTCGATTTTGGTCAAAAATGAAAATTTCAAAAGTGCCCCAATTTCTGCTTTAAACTTTAGGTACTATCCCAAAATGTATCACTAAGGTGACAGAAGTTGATTACGGAGCATCATTTTTGAACAGGAGATTCTACCGTTTTGTGGCATATGAGAAATTCCCTAAGCCCCGGACCTGTCGATTTTGGTCAAAAATGAAAATTTCAAAAGTGCCCCAATGTCTGCTTTAAACTTTAGGTACTATCCCAAAATGTATCACTAAGGTGACAGAAGTTGATTTCGGAGCATCATTGTTGAACAGGAGCTTCAACCGTTTTGTGGCATATGAGAATTCCATAAGCCCCGGACCTGTCGATTTTGGTCAAAAATGAAAATTTCAAAAGTGCCCCAATTTCTGCTTTAAACTTTAGGTACTATCCCAAAATGTATCACTAAGGTGACAGAAGTTGATTTCGGAGCATCATTTTTGAACAGGAGCTTCAATCGTTTTGTGGCATATGAGAATTCCATAAGCCCCGGACCTGTCGATTTTGGTCAAAACTGAAAATTTCAAAAGTGCCCCAATTTCTGCTTTAAACTTTAGGTACTATCCCAAAATGTATCACTAAGGTGACAGAAGTTGATTTCGGAGCATCATTTTTGAACAGGAGCTTCAACCGTTTTGTGGCATATGAGAAATTCACTAAGCCCCGGACCTGTCGATTTTGGTCAAAAATGAAAATTTCAAAAGTGCCCCAATTTCTGCTTTAAACTTTAGGTACTATCCCTAAATGTATCACTAAGGTGACAGAATTTGATTTCGGAGTATCATTTTTGAACAGGAGCTTCAACCGTTTTGTGGCATATGAGAATTCCATAAGCCCCGGACCTGTCGATTTTGGTCAAAAATGAAAATTTCAAAAGTGCCCCAATTTCTGCTTTAAACTTTAGGTACTATCCCAAAATGTATCACTAAGAAGACAGAAGTTGATTTCGGAGCATCATTTTTGAACAGGAGCTTCAACCGTTTTGTGGCATATGAGAAATTCCCTAAGCCCCAGACCTGTCGATTTTGGTCAAAAATGAAAATTTCAAAAGTGCCCCAATTTCTGCTTTAAACTTTAGGTACTATCCCAAAATGTATCACTAAGGTGACAGAAGTTGATTTCGGAGCATCATTTTTGAACAGGAGCTTCAACCGTTTTGTGGCATATGAGAATTCCATAAGCCCCGGACCTGTCGATTTTGGTCAAAAATGAAAATTTCAAAAGTGCCCCAATTTCTGCTTTAAACTTTAGGTACTATCCCAAAATGTATCACTAAGAAGACAGAAGTTGATTTCGGAGCATCATTTTTGAACAGGAGCTTCAACCGTTTTGTGGCATATGAGAAATTCCCTAAGCCCCAGACCTGTCGATTTTGGTCAAAAATGAAAATTTCAAAAGTGCCCCAATTTCTGCTTTAAACTTTAGGTACTATCCCAAAATGTATCACTAAGGTGACAGAAGTTGATTTCGGAGCATCATTTTTGAACAGGAGCTTCAATTTTTTGTGGCATATGAGAAATTCCCTAAACCGCGGACCTGTCGATTTTGGTCAAAAATGAAAATTTCAAAAGTGCCCCAATGTCTGCTTTAAACTTTAGGTACTATCCCAAAATGTATCACTAAGGTGACAGAAGTTGATTTCGGAGCATCATTTTTGAACAGGAGCTTCAACCGTTTTGTGACATATGAGAATTCCATAAGCCCCGGACCTGTCGATTTTGGTCAAAAATGAAAATTTCAAAAGTGCACCAATTTCTGCTTTAAACTTTAGGTACTATCCCAAAATGTATCACTAAGGTGACAGAAGTTGATTTCGGAGCATCATTTTTGAACAGGAGCTTCAACCGTTTTGTGGCATATGAGAATTCCATAAGCCCCGGACCTGTCGATTTTGGTCAAAAATGAAAATTTCAAAAGTGCCCCAATTTCTGCTTTAAACTTTAGGTACTATCCCAAAATGTATCACTAAGGTGACAGAAGTTGATTTCGGAGCATCATTTTTGAACAGGAGCTTCAACCGTTTTGTGGCATATGAGAATTCCATAAGCCCCGGACCTGTCGATTTTGGTCCAAAATGAAAATTTCAAAAGTGCCCCAATTTCTGCTTTAAACTTTAGGTACTATCCCAAAATGTATCACTTAGGTGACAGAAGTTGATTTCGGAGCATCATTTTTGAACAGGAGCTTCAACCGTTTTGTGGCATATGAGAAATTCCCTAAGCCCCGGACCTGTCGATTTTGGTCAAAAATGAAAATTTCAAAAGTGCCCCAATTTCTGCTTTAAACTTTAGGTACTATCCCAAAATGTATCACTAAGGTGACAGAAGTTGATTACGGAGCATCATTTTTGAACAGGAGCTTCAACCGTTTTGTGGCATATGAGAAATTCCCTAAGCCCCGGACCTGTCGATTTTGGTCAAAAATGAAAATTTCAAAAGTGCCCCAATTTCTGCTTTAAACTTTAGGTACTATCCCAAAATGTATCACTAAGGTGACAGAAGTTGATTTCGGAGCATCATTGTTGAACAGGAGCTTCAACCGTTTTGTGGCATATGAGAATTCCATAAGCCCCGGACCTGTCGATTTTGGTCAAAAATGAAAAATTCAAAAGTGCCCCAATTTCTGCTTTAAACTTTAGGTACTATCCCAAAATGTATCACTAAGGTGACAGAAGTTGATTTTGGAGCATCATTTTTGAACAGGAGCTTCAACCGTTTTGTGGCATATGAGAATTCCCTAAGCCCCGGACCTGTCGATTTTGGTCAAAAATGAAAATTTCAAAAGAGCCCCAATTTCTGCTTTAAACTTTAGGTACTATCCCAAAATGTATCACTAAGGTGACAGAAGTTGATTTCGGAGCATCATTTTTGAACAGGAGCTTCAACCGTTTTGTGGCATATGAGAATTCCATAAGCCCCGGACCTGTCGATTTTGGTCAAAAATGAAAATTTCAAAAGTGCCCCAATTTCTGCTTTAAACTTTAGGTACTATCCCAAAATGTATCACTAAGGTGACAGAAGTTGATTTTGGAGCATCATTTTTGAACAGGAGCTTCAACCGTTTTGTGGCATATGAGAATTCCATAAGCCCCGAACCTGTCGATTTTGGTCAAAAATGAAAATTTCAAAAGTGCCCCAATTTCTGCTTTAAACTTTAGGTACTATCCCAAAATGTATCACTAAGGTGACAGAAGTTGATTTTGGAGCATCATTTTTGAACAGGAGCTTCAACCGTTTTGTGGCATATGAGAAATTCCCTAAGCCCCGGACCTGTCGATTTTGGTCAAAAATGAAAATTTCAAAAGTGCCCCAATTTCTGCTTTAAACTTTAGGTACTATCCCAAAATGTATCACTAAGGTGACAGAAGTTGATTTTGGAGCATCATTTTTGAACAGGAGCTTCAACCGTTTTGTGGCATATGAGAAATTCCCTAAGCCCCGGACCTGTCGATTTTGGTCAAAAATGAAAATTTCAAAAGTGCCCCAATTTCTGCTTTAAACTTTAGGTACTATCCCAAAATGTATCACTAAGGTGACAGAAGTTGATTTCGGAGCATCATTTTTGAACAGGAGCTTCAACCGTTTTGTGGCATATGAGAAATTCCCTAAGCCCCGGACCTGTCGATTTTGGTCAAAAATGAAAATTTCAAAAGTGCCCCAATTTCACCTTTAAACTTTAGGTACTATCCCAAAATGTATCACTAAGGTGACAGAAGTTGATTTTGGAGCATCATTTTTGAACAGGAGCTTCAACCGTTTTGTGGCATATGAGAATTCCATAAGCCCCGGACCTGTCGATTTTGGTCAAAAATGAAAATTTCAAAAGTGCCCCAATTTCTGCTTTAAACTTTAGGTACTATCCCAAAATGTATCACTAAGGTGACAGAAGTTGATTTTGGAGCATCATTTTTGAACAGGAGCTTCAACCGTTTTGTGGCATATGAGAATTCCCTAAGCCCCGGACCTGTCGATTTTGGTCAAAAATGAAAATTTCAAAAGTGCCCCAATTTCTGCTTTAAACTTTAGGTACTATCCCAAAATGTATCACTAAGGTGACAGAAGTTGATTTCGGAGCATCATTTTTGAACAGGAGCTTCAACCGTTTTGTGGCATATGAGAATTCCATAAGCCCCGGACCTGTCGATTTTGGTCAAAAATGAAAATTTCAAAAGTGCCCCAATTTCTGCTTTAAACTTTAGGTACTATCCCAAAATGTATCACTAAGGTGACAGAAGTTGATTTTGGAGCATCATTTTTGAACAGGAGCTTCAACCGTTTTGTGGCATATGAGAATTCCATAAGCCCCGGACCTGTCGATTTTGGTCAAAAATGAACATTTCAAAAGTGCCCCAATTTCTGCTTTAAACTTTAGGTACTATCCCAAAATGTATCACTAAGGTGACAGAAGTTGATTTTGGAGCATCATTTTTGAACAGGAGCTTCAACCGTTTTGTGGCATATGAGAAATTCCCTAAGCCCCGGACCTGTCGATTTTAGTCAAAAATGAAAATTTCAAAAGTGCCCCAATTTCTGCTTTAAACTTTAGGTACTATCCCAAAATGTATCACTAAGGTGACAGAAGTTGATTTCGGAGCATCATTTTTGAACAGGAGCTTCAACCGTTTTGTGGCATATGAGAAATTCCCTAAGCCCCGGACCTGTCGATTTTGGTCAAAAATGAAAATTTCAAAAGTGCCCCAATTTCTGCTTTAAACTTTAGGTACTATCCCAAAATGTATCACTAAGGTGACAGAAGTTGATTTCGGAGCATCATTTTTGAACAGGAGCTTCAACCGTTTTGTGGCATATGAGAAATTCCCTAAGCTCCGGACCTGTCGATTTTGGTCAAAAATGAAAATTTCAAAAGTGCCCCAATTTCTGCTTTAAACTTTAGGTACTATCCCAAAATGTATCACTAAGGTGACAGAAGTTGATTTCGGAGCATCATTTTTGAACAGGAGCTTCAACCGTTTTGTGGCATATGATAAATTCCCTAAGCTCCGGACCTGTCGATTTTGGTCAAAAATTAAAATTTCAAAAGTGCCCCAATTTCTGCTTTAAACTTTAGGTACTATCCCAAAATGTATAACTAAGATGACAGAAGTTGATTTCGGAGCATCATTTTTGAACAGGAGCTTCAACCGTTTTGTGGCATATGAGAAATTCCCTAAGCCCCGGACCTGTCGATTTTGGTCCAAAATGAAAATTTCAAAAGTGCCCCAATTTCTGCTTTAAACTTTAGGTACTATCCCAAAATGTATCACTAAGGTGACAGAAGTTGATTTTGGAGCATCATTTTTGAACAGGAGCTTCAACCGTTTTGTGGCATATGAGAATTCCCTAAGCCCCAAACCTGTCAATTTTGGTCAAAAATGAAAATTTCAAAAGTGCCCCAATTTCTGCTTTAAACTTTAGGTACTATCCCAAAATGTATCACTAAGGTGACAGAAGTTGATTTCGGAGCATCATTTTTGAACAGGAGCTTCAACCGTTTTGTGGCATATGAGAAATTCCCTAAGCCCCGGACTTGTCGATTTTGGTCCAAAATGAAAATTTCAAAAGTGCCCCAATTTCTGCTTTAAACTTTAGGTACTATCCCAAAATGTATCACTAAGGTGACAGAAGTTGATTTCGGAGCATCATTTTTGAACAGGAGCTTCAACCGTTTTGTGGCATATGAGAAATTCCCTAAGCCCCGGACCTGTCGATTTTGGTCAAAAATGAAAATTTCAAAAGTGCCCCAATTTCTGCTTTAAACTTTAGGTACTATCCCAAAATGTATCACTAAGGTGACAGAAGTTGATTTCGGAGCATCATTTTTGAACAGGAGCTTCAACCGTTTTGTGGCATATGAGAAATTCCCTAAGCCCCGGACCTGTCGATTTTGGTCAAAAATGAAAATTTCAAAAGTGCCCCAATTTCTGCTTTAAACTTTAGGTACTATCCCAAAATGTATCACTAAGGTGACAGAAGTTGATTTCGGTGCATCATTTTTGAACAGGAGCTTCAACCATTTTGTGGCATATGAGAAATTCCCTAAGCCCTGGACCTGTCGATTTTAGTCCAAAATGAAAATTTCAAAAGTGCCCCAATTTCTGCTTTAAACTTTAGGTACTATCCCAAAATGTATCACTAAGGTGACAGAAGTTGATTTCGGAGCATCATTTTTGAACAGGAGCTTCAACCGTTTTGTGGCATATGAGAAATTCCCTAAGCCCCAAACCTGTCGATTTTGGTCAAAAATGAAAATTTCAAAAGTGCCCCAATTTCTGCTTTAAACTTTAGGTACTATCCCAAAATGTATCACTAAGGTGACAGAAGTTGATTTCGGAGCATCATTTTTGAACAGGAGCTTCAACCGTTTTGTGGCATATGAGAAATTCCCTAAGCCCCGGACTTGTCGATTTTGGTCCAAAATGAAAATTTCAAAAGTGCCCCAATTTCTGCTTTAAACTTTAGGTACTATCCCAAAATGTATCACTAAGGTGACAGAAGTTGATTTCGGAGCATCATTTTTGAACAGGAGCTTCAACCGTTTTGTGGCATATGATAAATTCCCTAAGTTTCGGACCTGTCGATTTTGGTCAAAAATGAAAATTTCAAAAGTGCCCCAATTTCTGCTTTAAACTTTAGGTACTATCCCAAAATGTATAACTAAGATGACAGAAGTTGATTTCGGAGCATCATTTTTGAACAGGAGCTTCAACCGTTTTGTGGCATATGAGAAATTCCCTAAGCCCCGGACCTGTCGATTTTGGTCCAAAATGAAAATTTCAAAAGTGCCCCAATTTCTGCTTTAAACTTTAGGTACTATCCCAAAATGTATCACTAAGGTGACAGAAGTTGATTTTGGAGCATCATTTTTGAACAGGAGCTTCAACCGTTTTGTGGCATATGAGAATTCCCTAAGCCCCAAACCTGTCGATTTTGGTCAAAAATGAAAATTTCAAAAGTGCCCCAATTTCTGCTTTAAACTTTAGGTACTATCCCAAAATGTATCACTAGGGTGACAGAAGTTGATTTCGGAGCATCATTTTTGAACAGGAGCTTCAACCGTTTTGTGGCATATGAGAAATTCCCTAAGCCCCGGACTTGTCGATGTTGGTCAAAAATGAAAATTTCAAAAGTGCCCCAATTTCTGCTTTAAACTTTAGGTACTATCCCAAAATGTATCACTAAGGTGACAGAAGTTAATTTCGGAGCATCATTTTTGAACAGGAGCTTCAACCGTTTTGTGGCATATGAGAAATTCCCTAAACTCCGGACCTGTCGATTTTGGTCAAAAATGAAAATTTCAAAAGTGCCCCAATTTCTGCTTTAAACTTTAGGTACTATCCCAAAATGTATCACTAAGGTGACAGAAGTTGATTTCGGAGCATCATTTTTGAACAGGAGCTTCAACCGTTTTGTGGCATATGAGAATTCCATAAGCCCCGGACCTGTCGATTTTGGTCAAAAATGAAAATTTCAAAAGTGCCCCAATTTCTGCTTTAAACTTTAGGTTCTATCCCAAAATGTATCACTAAGGTGACAGAAGTTGATTTCGGAGCATCATTTTTGAACAGGAGCTTCAACCGTTTTGTTGCATATGATAAATTCCCTAAGTTTCGGACCTGTCGATTTTGGTCAAAAATGAAAATTTCAAAAGTGCCCCAATTTCTGCTTTAAACTTTAGGTACTATCCCAAAATGTATAACTAAGATGACAGAAGTTGATTTCGGAGCATCATTTTTGAACAGGAGCTTCAACCGTTTTGTGGCATATGAGAAATTCCCTAAGCCCCGGACCTGTCGATTTTGGTCCAAAATGAAAATTTCAAAAGTGCCCCAATTTCTGCTTTAAACTTTAGGTACTATCCCAAAATGTATCACTAAGGTGACAGAAGTTGATTTTGGAGCATCATTTTTGAACAGGAGCTTCAACCGTTTTGTGGCATATGAGAATTCCCTAAGCCCCAAACCTGTCGATTTTGGTCAAAAATGAAAATTTCAAAAGTGCCCCAATTTCTGCTTTAAACTTTAGGTACTATCCCAAAATGTATCACTAGGGTGACAGAAGTTGATTTCGGAGCATCATTTTTGAACAGGAGCTTCAACCGTTTTGTGGCATATGAGAAATTCCCTAAGCCCCGGACTTGTCGATGTTGGTCAAAAATGAAAATTTCAAAAGTGCCCCAATTTCTGCTTTAAACTTTAGGTACTATCCCAAAATGTATCACTAAGGTGACAGAAGTTGATTTCGGAGCATCATTTTTGAACAGGAGCTTCAACCGTTTTGTGGCATATGAGAAATTCCCTAAACTCCGGACCTGTCGATTTTGGTCAAAAATGAAAATTTCAAAAGTGCCCCAATTTCTGCTTTAAACTTTAGGTACTATCCCAAAATGTATCACTAAGGTGACAGAAGTTGATTACGGAGCATCATTTTTGAACAGGAGATTCTACCGTTTTGTGGCATATGAGAAATTCCCTAAGCCCCGGACCTGTCGATTTTGGTCAAAAATGAAAATTTCAAAAGTGCCCCAATGTCTGCTTTAAACTTTAGGTACTATCCCAAAATGTATCACTAAGGTGACAGAAGTTGATTTCGGAGCATCATTTTTGAACAGGAGCTTCAACCGTTTTGTGGCATATGAGAATTCCATAAGCCCCGGACCTGTCGATTTTGGTCAAAAATGAAAATTTCAAAAGTGCCCCAATTTCTGCTTTAAACTTTAGGTACTATCCCAAAATGTATCACTAAGGTGACAGAAGTTGATTTCGGAGCATCATTTTTGAACAGGAGCTTCAACCGTTTTGTGGCATATGAGAATTCCATAAGCCCCGGACCTGTCGATTTTGGTCAAAAATGAAAATTTCAAAAGTGCCCCAATTTCTGCTTTAAACTTTAGGTACTATCCCAAAATGTATCACTAAGGTGACAGAAGTTGATTTTGGAGCATCATTTTTGAACAGGAGCTTCAACCGTTTTGTGGCATATGAGAATTCCATAAGCCCCGGACCTGTCGATTTTGGTCAAAAATGAAAATTTCAAAAGTGCCCCAATTTCTGCTTTAAACTTTAGGTACTATCCCAAAATGTATCACTAAGGTGACAGAAGTTGATTTTGGAGCATCATTTTTGAATAGGAGCTTCAACCGTTTTGTGGCATATGAGAATTCCCTAAGCCCCGGACCTGTCGATTTTGGTCAAAAATGAAAATTTCAAAAGAGCCCCAATTCCTGCTTTAAACTTTAGGTACTATCCCAAAATGTATCACTAAGGTGACAGAAGTTGATTTCGGAGCATCATTTTTGAACAGGAGCTTCAACCGTTTTGTGGCATATGAGAATTCCATAAGCCCCGGACCTGTCGATTTTGGTCAAAAATGAAAATTTCAAAAGTGCCCCAATTTCTGCTTTAAACTTTAGGTACTATCCCAAAATGTATCACTAAGGTGACAGAAGTTGATTTTGGAGCATCATTTTTGAACAGGAGCTTCAACCGTTTTGTGGCATATGAGAATTCCATAAGCCCCGGACCTGTCGATTTTGGTCAAAAATGAAAATTTCAAAAGTGCCCCAATTTCACCTTTAAACTTTAGGTACTATCCCAAAATGTATCACTAAGGTGACAGAAGTTGATTTCGGAGCATCATTTTTGAACAGGAGCTTCAACCGTTTTGTGGCATATGAGAAATTCCCTAAGCCCCGGACCTGTCGATTTTGGTCAAAAATGAAAATTTCAAAAGTGCCCCAATTTCACCTTTAAACTTTAGGTACTATCCCAAAATGTATCACTAAGGTGACAGAAGTTGATTTCGGAGCATCATTTTTGAACAGGAGCTTCAACCGTTTTGTGGCATATGAGAAATTCCCTAAGCCCCGGACCTGTCGATTTTGGTCAAAAATGAAAATTTCAAAAGTGCCCCAATTTCTGCTTTAAACTTTAGGTACTATCCCAAAATGTATCACTAAGGTGACAGAAGTTGATTACGGAGCATCATTTTTGAACAGGAGATTCTACCGTTTTGTGGCATATGAGAAATTCCCTAAGCCCCGGACCTGTCGATTTTGGTCAAAAATGAAAATTTCAAAAGTGCCCCAATTTCTGCTTTAAACTTTAGGTACTATCCCAAAATGTATCACTAAGGTGACAGAAGTTGATTTCGGAGCATCATTGTTGAACAGGAGCTTCAACCGTTTTGTGGCATATGAGAATTCCATAAGCCCCGGACCTGTCGATTTTGGTCAAAAATGAAAATTTCAAAAGTGCCCCAATTTCTGCTTTAAACTTTAGGTACTATCCCAAAATGTATCACTAAGGTGACAGAAGTTGATTTCGGAGCATCATTTTTGAACAGGAGCTTCAACCGTTTTGTGGCATATGAGAATTCCATAAGCCCCGGACCTGTCGATTTTGGTCAAAAATGAAAATTTCAAAAGTGCCCCAATTTCTGCTTTAAACTTTAGGTACTATCCCAAAATGTATCACTAAGGTGACAGAAGTTGATTTTGGAGCATCATTTTTGAACAGGAGCTTCAACCGTTTTGTGGCATATGAGAATTCCATAAGCCCCGGACCTGTCGATTTTGGTCAAAAATGAAAATTTCAAAAGTGCCCCAATTTCTGCTTTAAACTTTAGGTACTATCCCAAAATGTATCACTAAGGTGACAGAAGTTGATTTTGGAGCATCATTTTTGAACAGGAGCTTCAACCGTTTTGTGGCATATGAGAATTCCCTAAGCCCCGGACCTGTCGATTTTGGTCAAAAATGAAAATTTCAAAAGAGCCCCAATTTCTGCTTTAAACTTTAGGTACTATCCCAAAATGTATCACTAAGGTGACAGAAGTTGATTTCGGAGCATCATTTTTGAACAGGAGCTTCAACCGTTTTGTGGCATATGAGAATTCCATAAGCCCCGGACCTGTCGATTTTGGTCAAAAATGAAAATTTCAAAAGTGCCCCAATTTCTGCTTTAAACTTTAGGTACTATCCCAAAATGTATCACTAAGGTGACAGAAGTTGATTTTGGAGCATCATTTTTGAACAGGAGCTTCAACCGTTTTGTGGCATATGAGAATTCCATAAGCCCCGGACCTGTCGATTTTGGTCAAAAATGAAAATTTCAAAAGTGCCCCAATTTCTGCTTTAAACTTTAGGTACTATCCCAAAATGTATCACTAAGGTGACAGAAGTTGATTTTGGAGCATCATTTTTGAACAGGAGCTTCAACCGTTTTGTGGCATATGAGAAATTCCCTAAGCCCCGGACCTGTCGATTTTGGTCAAAAATGAAAATTTCAAAAGTGCCCCAATTTCACCTTTAAACTTTAGGTACTATCCCAAAATGTATCACTAAGGTGACAGAAGTTGATTTCGGAGCATCATTTTTGAACAGGAGCTTCAACCGTTTTGTGGCATATGAGAAATTCCCTAAGCCCCGGACCTGTCGATTTTGGTCAAAAATGAAAATTTCAAAAGTGCCCCAATTTCTGCTTTAAACTTTAGGTACTATCCCAAAATGTATCACTAAGGTGACAGAAGTTGATTACGGAGCATCATTTTTGAACAGGAGATTCTACCGTTTTGTGGCATATGAGAAATTCCCTAAGCCCCGGACCTGTCGATTTTGGTCAAAAATGAAAATTTCAAAAGTGCCCCAATGTCTGCTTTAAACTTTAGGTACTATCCCAAAATGTATCACTAAGGTGACAGAAGTTGATTTCGGAGCATCATTGTTGAACAGGAGCTTCAACCGTTTTGTGGCATATGAGAATTCCCTAAGCCCCGGACCTGTCGATTTTGGTCAAAAATGAAAATTTCAAAAGTGCCCCAATTTCTGCTTTAAACTTTAGGTACTATCCCAAAATGTATCACTAAGGTGACAGAAGTTGATTTTGGAGCATCATTTTTGAACAGGAGCTTCAACCGTTTTGTGGCATATGAGAATTCCATAAGCCCCGGACCTGTCGATTTTGGTCAAAAATGAAAATTTCAAAAGTGCCCCAATTTCTGCTTTAAACTTTAGGTACTATCCCAAAATGTATCACTAAGGTGACAGAAGTTGATTTTGGAGCATCATTTTTGAACAGGAGCTTCAACCGTTTTGTGGCATATGAGAATTCCCTAAGCCCCGGACCTGTCGATTTTGGTCAAAAATGAAAATTTCAAAAGTGCCCCAATTTCTGCTTTAAACTTTAGGTACTATCCCAAAATGTATCACTAAGGTGACAGAAGTTGATTTCGGAGCATCATTTTTGAACAGGAGCTTCAACCGTTTTGTGGCATATGAGAATTCCATAAGCCCCGGACCTGTCGATTTTGGTCAAAAATGAAAATTTCAAAAGTGCCCCAATTTCTGCTTTAAACTTTAGGTACTATCCCAAAATGTATCACTAAGGTGACAGAAGTTGATTTTGGAGCATCATTTTTGAACAGGAGCTTCAACCGTTTTGTGGCATATGAGAATTCCATAAGCCCCGGACCTGTCGATTTTGGTCAAAAATGAAAATTTCAAAAGTGCCCCAATTTCTGCTTTAAACTTTAGGTACTATCCCAAAATGTATCACTAAGGTGACAGAAGTTGATTTTGGAGCATCATTTTTGAACAGGAGCTTCAACCGTTTTGTGGCATATGAGAAATTCCCTAAGCCCCGGACCTGTCGATTTTGGTCAAAAATGAAAATTTCAAAAGTGCCCCAATTTCTGCTTTAAACTTTAGGTACTATCCCAAAATGTATCACTAAGGTGACAGAAGTTGATTTTGGAGCATAATTTTTGAACAGGAGCTTCAACCGTTTTGTGGCATATGAGAAATTCCCTAAGCCCCGGACCTGTCGATTTTGGTCAAAAATGAAAATTTCAAAAGTGCCCCAATTTCTGCTTTAAACTTTAGGTACTATCCCAAAATGTATCACTAAGGTGACAGAAGTTGATTTCGGAGCATCATTTTTGAACAGGAGCTTCAACCGTTTTGTGGCATATGAGAAATTCCCTAAGCTCCGGACCTGTCGATTTTGGTCAAAAATGAAAATTTCAAAAGTGCCCCAATTTCTGCTTTAAACTTTAGGTACTATCCCAAAATGTATCACTAAGTTGACAGAAGTTGATTTCGGAGCATCATTTTTGAACAGGAGCTTCAACCGTTTTGTGGCATATGAGAAATTCCCTAAGCCCTGGACCTGTCGATTTTAGTCCAAAATGAAAATTTCAAAAGTGCCCCAATTTCTGCTTTAAACTTTAGGTACTATCCCAAAATGTATCACTAAGGTGACAGAAGTTGATTTCGGAGCATCATTTTTGAACAGGAGCTTCAACCGTTTTGTGGCATATGAGAAATTCCCTAAGCCCCGGACTTGTCGATTTTGGTCCAAAATGAAAATTTCAAAAGTGCCCCAATTTCTGCTTTAAACTTTAGGTACTATCCCAAAATGTATCACTAAGGTGACAGAAGTTGATTTCGGAGCATCATTTTTGAACAGGAGCTTCAACCGTTTTGTGGCATATGATAAATTCCCTAAGCTCCGGACCTGTCGATTTTGGTCAAAAATTAAAATTTCAAAAGTGCCCCAATTTCTGCTTTAAACTTTAGGTACTATCCCAAAATGTATAACTAAGATGACAGAAGTTGATTTCGGAGCATCATTTTTGAACAGGAGCTTCAACCGTTTTGTGGCATATGAGAAATTCCCTAAGCCCCGGACCTGTCGATTTTGGTCCAAAATGAAAATTTCAAAAGTGCCCCAATTTCTGCTTTAAACTTTAGGTACTATCCCAAAATGTATCACTAAGGTGACAGAAGTTGATTTTGGAGCATCATTTTTGAACAGGAGCTTCAACCGTTTTGTGGCATATGAGAATTCCCTAAGCCCCAAACCTGTCAATTTTGGTCAAAAATGAAAATTTCAAAAGTGCCCCAATTTCTGCTTTAAACTTTAGGTACTATCCCAAAATGTATCACTAAGGTGACAGAAGTTGATTTCGGAGCATCATTTTTGAACAGGAGCTTCAACCGTTTTGTGGCATATGAGAAATTCCCTAAGCCCCGGACTTGTCGATTTTGGTCCAAAATGAAAATTTCAAAAGTGCCCCAATTTCTGCTTTAAACTTTAGGTACTATCCCAAAATGTATCACTAAGGTGACAGAAGTTGATTTCGGAGCATCATTTTTGAACAGGAGCTTCAACCGTTTTGTGGCATATGAGAAATTCCCTAAGCCCCGGACCTGTCGATTTTGGTCAAAAATGAAAATTTCAAAAGTGCCCCAATTTCTGCTTTAAACTTTAGGTACTATCCCAAAATGTATCACTAAGGTGACAGAAGTTGATTTCGGAGCATCATTTTTGAACAGGAGCTTCAACCGTTTTGTGGCATATGAGAAATTCCCTAAGCCCCGGACCTGTCGATTTTGGTCAAAAATGAAAATTTCAAAAGTGCCCCAATTTCTGCTTTAAACTTTAGGTACTATCCCAAAATGTATCACTAAGGTGACAGAAGTTGATTTCGGAGCATCATTTTTGAACAGGAGCTTCAACCATTTTGTGGCATATGAGAAATTCCCTAAGCCCTGGACCTGTCGATTTTAGTCCAAAATGAAAATTTCAAAAGTGCCCCAATTTCTGCTTTAAACTTTAGGTACTATCCCAAAATGTATCACTAAGGTGACAGAAGTTGATTTCGGAGCATCATTTTTGAACAGGAGCTTCAACCGTTTTGTGGCATATGAGAAATTCCCTAAGCCCCAAACCTGTCGATTTTGGTCAAAAATGAAAATTTCAAAAGTGCCCCAATTTCTGCTTTGAACTTTAGGTACTATCCCAAAATGTATCACTAAGGTGACAGAAGTTGATTTCGGAGCATCATTTTTGAACAGGAGCTTCAACCGTTTTGTGGCATATGAGAAATTCCCTAAGCCCCGGACTTGTCGATTTTGGTCCAAAATGAAAATTTCAAAAGTGCCCCAATTTCTGCTTTAAACTTTAGGTACTATCCCAAAATGTATCACTAAGGTGACAGAAGTTGATTTCGGAGCATCATTTTTGAACAGGAGCTTCAACCGTTTTGTGGCATATGATAAATTCCCTAAGTTTCGGACCTGTCGATTTTGGTCAAAAATGAAAATTTCAAAAGTGCCCCAATTTCTGCTTTAAACTTTAGGTACTATCCCAAAATGTATAACTAAGATGACAGAAGTTGATTTCGGAGCATCATTTTTGAACAGGAGCTTCAACCGTTTTGTGGCATATGAGAAATTCCCTAAGCCCCTGACCTGTCGATTTTGGTCAAAAATGAAAATTTCAAAAGTGCCCCAATTTCTGCTTTAAACTTTAGGTACTATCCCAAAATGTATCACTAAGGTGACAGAAGTTGATTTTGGAGCATCATTTTTGAACAGGAGCTTCAACCGTTTTGTGGCATATGAGAATTCCCTAAGCCCCAAACCTGTCGATTTTGGTCAAAAATGAAAATTTCAAAAGTGCCCCAATTTCTGCTTTAAACTTTAGGTACTATCCCAAAATGTATCACTAGGGTGACAGAAGTTGATTTCGGAGCATCATTTTTGAACAGGAGCTTCAACCGTTTTGTGGCATATGAGAAATTCCCTAAGCCCCGGACTTGTCGATGTTGGTCAAAAATGAAAATTTCAAAAGTGCCCCAATTTCTGCTTTAAACTTTAGGTACTATCCCAAAATGTATCACTAAGGTGACAGAAGTTAATTTCGGAGCATCATTTTTGAACAGGAGCTTCAACCGTTTTGTGGCATATGAGAAATTCCCTAAACTCCGGACCTGTCGATTTTGGTCAAAAATGAAAATTTCAAAAGTGCCCCAATTTCTGCTTTAAACTTTAGGTACTATCCCAAAATGTATCACTAAGGTGACAGAAGTTGATTTCGGAGCATCATTTTTGAACAGGAGCTTCAACCGTTTTGTGGCATATGAGAATTCCATAAGCCCCGGACCTGTCGATTTTGGTCAAAAATGAAAATTTCAAAAGTGCCCCAATTTCTGCTTTAAACTTTAGGTTCTATCCCAAAATGTATCACTAAGGTGACAGAAGTTGATTTCGGAGCATCATTTTTGAACAGGAGCTTCAACCGTTTTGTTGCATATGATAAATTCCCTAAGTTTCGGACCTGTCGATTTTGGTCAAAAATGAAAATTTCAAAAGTGCCCCAATTTCTGCTTTAAACTTTAGGTACTATCCCAAAATGTATAACTAAGATGACAGAAGTTGATTTCGGAGCATCATTTTTGAACAGGAGCTTCAACCGTTTTGTGGCATATGAGAAATTCCCTAAGCCCCGGACCTGTCGATTTTGGTCCAAAATGAAAATTTCAAAAGTGCCCCAATTTCTGCTTTAAACTTTAGGTACTATCCCAAAATGTATCACTAAGGTGACAGAAGTTGATTTTGGAGCATCATTTTTGAACAGGAGCTTCAACCGTTTTGTGGCATATGAGAATTCCCTAAGCCCCAAACCTGTCGATTTTGGTCAAAAATGAAAATTTCAAAAGTGCCCCAATTTCTGCTTTAAACTTTAGGTACTATCCCAAAATGTATCACTAGGGTGACAGAAGTTGATTTCGGAGCATCATTTTTGAACAGGAGCTTCAACCGTTTTGTGGCATATGAGAAATTCCCTAAGCCCCGGACTTGTCGATGTTGGTCAAAAATGAAAATTTCAAAAGTGCCCCAATTTCTGCTTTAAACTTTAGGTACTATCCCAAAATGTATCACTAAGGTGACAGAAGTTAATTTCGGAGCATCATTTTTGAACAGGAGCTTCAACCGTTTTGTGACATATGAGAAATTCCCTAAACTCCGGACCTGTCGATTTTGGTCAAAAATGAAAATTTCAAAAGTGCCCCAATTTCTGCTTTAAACTTTAGGTACTATCCCAAAATGTATCACTAAGGTGACAGAAGTTGATTACGGAGCATCATTTTTGAACAGGAGATTCTACCGTTTTGTGGCATATGAGAAATTCCCTAAGCCCCGGACCTGTCGATTTTGGTCAAAAATGAAAATTTCAAAAGTGCCCCAATGTCTGCTTTAAACTTTAGGTACTATCCCAAAATGTATCACTAAGGTGACAGAAGTTGATTTCGGAGCATCATTGTTGAACAGGAGCTTCAACCGTTTTGTGGCATATGAGAATTCCATAAGCCCCGGACCTGTCGATTTTGGTCAAAAATGAAAATTTCAAAAGTGCCCCAATTTCTGCTTTAAACTTTAGGTACTATCCCAAAATGTATCACTAAGGTGACAGAAGTTGATTTCGGAGCATCATTTTTGAACAGGAGCTTCAACCGTTTTGTGGCATATGAGAATTCCATAAGCCCCGGACCTGTCGATTTTGGTCAAAAATGAAAATTTCAAAAGTGCCCCAATTTCT
The DNA here is from genome assembly GCF_028390025.1 of Pseudophryne corroboree. Taxonomy (NCBI): domain Eukaryota; kingdom Metazoa; phylum Chordata; class Amphibia; order Anura; family Myobatrachidae; genus Pseudophryne; species Pseudophryne corroboree. The sequence goes on from NW_026970366.1 coordinate 167,926, forward strand.
GCTTTAAACTTTAGGTACTATCCCAAAATGTATCACTAAGGTGACAGAAGTTGATTTTGGAGCATCATTTTTGAACAGGAGCTTCAACCGTTTTGTGGCATATGAGAATTCCATAAGCCCCGGACCTGTCGATTTTGGTCAAAAATGAAAATTTCAAAAGTGCCCCAATTTCTGCTTTAAACTTTAGGTACTATCCCAAAATGTATCACTAAGGTGACAGAAGTTGATTTTGGAGCATCATTTTTGAACAGGAGCTTCAACCGTTTTGTGGCATATGAGAATTCCCTAAGCCCCGGACCTGTCGATTTTGGTCAAAAATGAAAATTTCAAAAGAGCCCCAATTTCTGCTTTAAACTTTAGGTACTATCCCAAAATGTATCACTAAGGTGACAGAAGTTGATTTCGGAGCATCATTTTTGAACAGGAGCTTCAACCGTTTTGTGGCATATGAGAATTCCATAAGCCCCGGACCTGTCGATTTTGGTCAAAAATGAAAATTTCAAAAGTGCCCCAATTTCTGCTTTAAACTTTAGGTACTATCCCAAAATGTATCACTAAGGTGACAGAAGTTGATTTTGGAGCATCATTTTTGAACAGGAGCTTCAACCGTTTTGTGGCATATGAGAATTCCATAAGCCCCGGACCTGTCGATTTTGGTCAAAAATGAAAATTTCAAAAGTGCCCCAATTTCTGCTTTAAACTTTAGGTACTATCCCAAAATGTATCACTAAGGTGACAGAAGTTGATTTTGGAGCATCATTTTTGAACAGGAGCTTCAACCGTTTTGTGGCATATGAGAAATTCCCTAAGCCCCGGACCTGTCGATTTTGGTCAAAAATGAAAATTTCAAAAGTGCCCCAATTTCTGCTTTAAACTTTAGGTACTATCCCAAAATGTATCACTAAGGTGACAGAAGTTGATTTCGGAGCATCATTTTTGAACAGGAGCTTCAACCGTTTTGTGGCATATGAGAAATTCCCTAAGCCCCGGACCTGTCGATTTTGGTCAAAAATGAAAATTTCAAAAGTGCCCCAATTTCACCTTTAAACTTTAGGTACTATCCCAAAATGTATCACTAAGGTGACAGAAGTTGATTTCGGAGCATCATTTTTGAACAGGAGCTTCAACCGTTTTGTGGCATATGAGAAATTCCCTAAGCCCCGGACCTGTCGATTTTGGTCAAAAATGAAAATTTCAAAAGTGCCCCAATTTCTGCTTTAAACTTTAGGTACTATCCCAAAATGTATCACTAAGGTGACAGAAGTTGATTACGGAGCATCATTTTTGAACAGGAGATTCTACCGTTTTGTGGCATATGAGAAATTCCCTAAGCCCCGGACCTGTCGATTTTGGTCAAAAATGAAAATTTCAAAAGTGCCCCAATGTCTGCTTTAAACTTTAGGTACTATCCCAAAATGTATCACTAAGGTGACAGAAGTTGATTTCGGAGCATCATTGTTGAACAGGAGCTTCAACCGTTTTGTGGCATATGAGAATTCCATAAGCCCCGGACCTGTCGATTTTGGTCAAAAATGAAAATTTCAAAAGTGCCCCAATTTCTGCTTTAAACTTTAGGTACTATCCCAAAATGTATCACTAAGGTGACAGAAGTTGATTTCGGAGCATCATTTTTGAACAGGAGCTTCAACCGTTTTGTGGCATATGAGAATTCCATAAGCCCCGGGCCTGTCGATTTTGGTCAAAAATGAAAATTTCAAAAGTGCCCCAATTTCTGCTTTAAACTTTAGGTACTATCCCAAAATGTATCACTAAGGTGACAGAAGTTGATTTTGGAGCATCATTTTTGAACAGGAGCTTCAACCGTTTTGTGGCATATGAGAATTCCATAAGCCCCGGACCTGTCGATTTTGGTCAAAAATGAAAATTTCAAAAGTGCCCCAATTTCTGCTTTAAACTTTAGGTACTATCCCAAAATGTATCACTAAGGTGACAGAAGTTGATTTTGGAGCATCATTTTTGAACAGGAGCTTCAACCGTTTTGTGGCATATGAGAATTCCCTAAGCCCCGGACCTGTCGATTTTGGTCAAAAATGAAAATTTCAAAAGAGCCCCAATTTCTGCTTTAAACTTTAGGTACTATCCCAAAATGTATCACTAAGGTGACAGAAGTTGATTTCGGAGCATCATTTTTGAACAGGAGCTTCAACCGTTTTGTGGCATATGAGAATTCCATAAGCCCCGGACCTGTCGATTTTGGTCAAAAATGAAAATTTCAAAAGTGCCCCAATTTCTGCTTTAAACTTTAGGTACTATCCCAAAATGTATCACTAAGGTGACAGAAGTTGATTTTGGAGCATCATTTTTGAACAGGAGCTTCAACCGTTTTGTGGCATATGAGAATTCCATAAGCCCCGGACCTGTCGATTTTGGTCAAAAATGAAAATTTCAAAAGTGCCCCAATTTCTGCTTTAAACTTTAGGTACTATCCCAAAATGTATCACTAAGGTGACAGAAGTTGATTTTGGAGCATCATTTTTGAACAGGAGCTTCAACCGTTTTGTGGCATATGAGAAATTCCCTAAGCCCCGGACCTGTCGATTTTGGTCAAAAATGAAAATTTCAAAAGTGCCCCAATTTCTGCTTTAAACTTTAGGTACTATCCCAAAATGTATCACTAAGGTGACAGAAGTTGATTTCGGAGCATCATTTTTGAACAGGAGCTTCAACCGTTTTGTGGCATATGAGAAATTCCCTAAGCCCCGGACCTGTCGATTTTGGTCAAAAATGAAAATTTCAAAAGTGCCCCAATTTCACCTTTAAACTTTAGGTACTATCCCAAAATGTATCACTAAGGTGACAGAAGTTGATTTCGGAGCATCATTTTTGAACAGGAGCTTCAACCGTTTTGTGGCATATGAGAAATTCCCTAAGCCCCGGACCTGTCGATTTTGGTCAAAAATGAAAATTTCAAAAGTGCCCCAATTTCTGCTTTAAACTTTAGGTACTATCCCAAAATGTATCACTAAGGTGACAGAAGTTGATTACGGAGCATCATTTTTGAACAGGAGATTCTACCGTTTTGTGGCATATGAGAAATTCCCTAAGCCCCGGACCTGTCGATTTTGGTCAAAAATGAAAATTTCAAAAGTGCCCCAATTTCTGCTTTAAACTTTAGGTACTATCCCAAAATGTATCACTAAGGTGACAGAAGTTGATTTCGGAGCATCATTGTTGAACAGGAGCTTCAACCGTTTTGTGGCATATGAGAATTCCATAAGCCCCGGACCTGTCGATTTTGGTCAAAAATGAAAATTTCAAAAGTGCCCCAATTTCTGCTTTAAACTTTAGGTACTATCCCAAAATGTATCACTAAGGTGACAGAAGTTGATTTCGGAGCATCATTTTTGAACAGGAGCTTCAACCGTTTTGTGGCATATGAGAATTCCATAAGCCCCGGACCTGTCGATTTTGGTCAAAAATGAAAATTTCAAAAGTGCCCCAATTTCTGCTTTAAACTTTAGGTACTATCCCAAAATGTATCACTAAGGTGACAGAAGTTGATTTTGGAGCATCATTTTTGAACAGGAGCTTCAACCGTTTTGTGGCATATGAGAATTCCATAAGCCCCGGACCTGTCGATTTTGGTCAAAAATGAAAATTTCAAAAGTGCCCCAATTTCTGCTTTAAACTTTAGGTACTATCCCAAAATGTATCACTAAGGTGACAGAAGTTGATTTTGGAGCATCATTTTTGAACAGGAGCTTCAACCGTTTTGTGGCATATGAGAATTCCCTAAGCCCCGGACCTGTCGATTTTGGTCAAAAATGAAAATTTCAAAAGAGCCCCAATTTCTGCTTTAAACTTTAGGTACTATCCCAAAATGTATCACTAAGGTGACAGAAGTTGATTTCGGAGCATCATTTTTGAACAGGAGCTTCAACCGTTTTGTGGCATATGAGAATTCCATAAGCCCCGGACCTGTCGATTTTGGTCAAAAATGAAAATTTCAAAAGTGCCCCAATTTCTGCTTTAAACTTTAGGTACTATCCCAAAATGTATCACTAAGGTGACAGAAGTTGATTTTGGAGCATCATTTTTGAACAGGAGCTTCAACCGTTTTGTGGCATATGAGAATTCCATAAGCCCCGGACCTGTCGATTTTGGTCAAAAATGAAAATTTCAAAAGTGCCCCAATTTCTGCTTTAAACTTTAGGTACTATCCCAAAATGTATCACTAAGGTGACAGAAGTTGATTTTGGAGCATCATTTTTGAACAGGAGCTTCAACCGTTTTGTGGCATATGAGAAATTCCCTAAGCCCCGGACCTGTCGATTTTGGTCAAAAATGAAAATTTCAAAAGTGCCCCAATTTCACCTTTAAACTTTAGGTACTATCCCAAAATGTATCACTAAGGTGACAGAAGTTGATTTCGGAGCATCATTTTTGAACAGGAGCTTCAACCCTTTTGTGGCATATGAGAAATTCCCTAAGCCCCGGACCTGTCGATTTTGGTCAAAAATGAAAATTTCAAAAGTGCCCCAATTTCTGCTTTAAACTTTAGGTACTATCCCAAAATGTATCACTAAGGTGACAGAAGTTGATTACGGAGCATCATTTTTGAACAGGAGATTCTACCGTTTTGTGGCATATGAGAAATTCCCTAAGCCCCGGACCTGTCGATTTTGGTCAAAAATGAAAATTTCAAAAGTGCCCCAATGTCTGCTTTAAACTTTAGGTACTATCCCAAAATGTATCACTAAGGTGACAGAAGTTGATTTCGGAGCATCATTGTTGAACAGGAGCTTCAACCGTTTTGTGGCATATGAGAATTCCCTAAGCCCCGGACCTGTCGATTTTGGTCAAAAATGAAAATTTCAAAAGTGCCCCAATTTCTGCTTTAAACTTTAGGTACTATCCCAAAATGTATCACTAAGGTGACAGAAGTTGATTTTGGAGCATCATTTTTGAACAGGAGCTTCAACCGTTTTGTGGCATATGAGAATTCCATAAGCCCCGGACCTGTCGATTTTGGTCAAAAATGAAAATTTCAAAAGTGCCCCAATTTCTGCTTTAAACTTTAGGTACTATCCCAAAATGTATCACTAAGGTGACAGAAGTTGATTTTGGAGCATCATTTTTGAACAGGAGCTTCAACCGTTTTGTGGCATATGAGAATTCCCTAAGCCCCGGACCTGTCGATTTTGGTCAAAAATGAAAATTTCAAAAGTGCCCCAATTTCTGCTTTAAACTTTAGGTACTATCCCAAAATGTATCACTAAGGTGACAGAAGTTGATTTCGGAGCATCATTTTTGAACAGGAGCTTCAACCGTTTTGTGGCATATGAGAATTCCATAAGCCCCGGACCTGTCGATTTTGGTCAAAAATGAAAATTTCAAAAGTGCCCCAATTTCTGCTTTAAACTTTAGGTACTATCCCAAAATGTATCACTAAGGTGACAGAAGTTGATTTTGGAGCATCATTTTTGAACAGGAGCTTCAACCGTTTTGTGGCATATGAGAATTCCATAAGCCCCGGACCTGTCGATTTTGGTCAAAAATGAAAATTTCAAAAGTGCCCCAATTTCTGCTTTAAACTTTAGGTACTATCCCAAAATGTATCACTAAGGTGACAGAAGTTGATTTTGGAGCATCATTTTTGAACAGGAGCTTCAACCGTTTTGTGGCATATGAGAAATTCCCTAAGCCCCGGACCTGTCGATTTTGGTCAAAAATGAAAATTTCAAAAGTGCCCCAATTTCTGCTTTAAACTTTAGGTACTATCCCAAAATGTATCACTAAGGTGACAGAAGTTGATTTCGGAGCATCATTTTTGAACAGGAGCTTCAACCGTTTTGTGGCATATGAGAAATTCCCTAAGCCCCGGACCTGTCGATTTTGGTCAAAAATGAAAATTTCAAAAGTGCCCCAATTTCTGCTTTAAACTTTAGGTACTATCCCAAAATGTATCACTAAGGTGACAGAAGTTGATTTCGGAGCATCATTTTTGAACAGGAGCTTCAACCGTTTTGTGGCATATGAGAAATTCCCTAAGCCCTGGACCTGTCGATTTTAGTCCAAAATGAAAATTTCAAAAGTGCCCCAATTTCTGCTTTAAACTTTAGGTACTATCCCAAAATGTATCACTAAGGTGACAGAAGTTGATTTCGGAGCATCATTTTTGAACAGGAGCTTCAACCGTTTTGTGGCATATGAGAAATTCCCTAAGCCCCGGACCTGTCGATTTTGGTCAAAAATGAAAATTTCAAAAGTGCCCCAATGTCTGCTTTAAACTTTAGGTACTATCCCAAAATGTATCACTAAGGTGACAGAAGTTGATTTCGGAGCATCATTGTTGAACAGGAGCTTCAACCGTTTTGTGGCATATGAGAATTCCATAAGCCCCGGACCTGTCGATTTTGGTCAAAAATGAAAATTTCAAAAGTGCCCCAATTTCTGCTTTAAACTTTAGGTACTATCCCAAAATGTATCACTAAGGTGACAGAAGTTGATTTCGGAGCATCATTTTTGAACAGGAGCTTCAACCGTTTTGTGGCATATGAGAATTCCATAAGCCCCGGGCCTGTCGATTTTGGTCAAAAATGAAAATTTCAAAAGTGCCCCAATTTCTGCTTTAAACTTTAGGTACTATCCCAAAATGTATCACTAAGGTGACAGAAGTTGATTTTGGAGCATCATTTTTGAACAGGAGCTTCAACCGTTTTGTGGCATATGAGAATTCCATAAGCCCCGGACCTGTCGATTTTGGTCAAAAATGAAAATTTCAAAAGTGCCCCAATTTCTGCTTTAAACTTTAGGTACTATCCCAAAATGTATCACTAAGGTGACAGAAGTTGATTTTGGAGCATCATTTTTGAACAGGAGCTTCAACCGTTTTGTGGCATATGAGAATTCCCTAAGCCCCGGACCTGTCGATTTTGGTCAAAAATGAAAATTTCAAAAGAGCCCCAATTTCTGCTTTAAACTTTAGGTACTATCCCAAAATGTATCACTAAGGTGACAGAAGTTGATTTCGGAGCATCATTTTTGAACAGGAGCTTCAACCGTTTTGTGGCATATGAGAATTCCATAAGCCCCGGACCTGTCGATTTTGGTCAAAAATGAAAATTTCAAAAGTGCCCCAATTTCTGCTTTAAACTTTAGGTACTATCCCAAAATGTATCACTAAGGTGACAGAAGTTGATTTTGGAGCATCATTTTTGAACAGGAGCTTCAACCGTTTTGTGGCATATGAGAATTCCATAAGCCCCGGACCTGTCGATTTTGGTCAAAAATGAAAATTTCAAAAGTGCCCCAATTTCTGCTTTAAACTTTAGGTACTATCCCAAAATGTATCACTAAGGTGACAGAAGTTGATTTTGGAGCATCATTTTTGAACAGGAGCTTCAACCGTTTTGTGGCATATGAGAAATTCCCTAAGCCCCGGACCTGTCGATTTTGGTCAAAAATGAAAATTTCAAAAGTGCCCCAATTTCTGCTTTAAACTTTAGGTACTATCCCAAAATGTATCACTAAGGTGACAGAAGTTGATTTCGGAGCATCATTTTTGAACAGGAGCTTCAACCGTTTTGTGGCATATGAGAAATTCCCTAAGCCCCGGACCTGTCGATTTTGGTCAAAAATGAAAATTTCAAAAGTGCCCCAATTTCACCTTTAAACTTTAGGTACTATCCCAAAATGTATCACTAAGGTGACAGAAGTTGATTTCGGAGCATCATTTTTGAACAGGAGCTTCAACCGTTTTGTGGCATATGAGAAATTCCCTAAGCCCCGGACCTGTCGATTTTGGTCAAAAATGAAAATTTCAAAAGTGCCCCAATTTCTGCTTTAAACTTTAGGTACTATCCCAAAATGTATCACTAAGGTGACAGAAGTTGATTACGGAGCATCATTTTTGAACAGGAGATTCTACCGTTTTGTGGCATATGAGAAATTCCCTAAGCCCCGGACCTGTCGATTTTGGTCAAAAATGAAAATTTCAAAAGTGCCCCAATTTCTGCTTTAAACTTTAGGTACTATCCCAAAATGTATCACTAAGGTGACAGAAGTTGATTTCGGAGCATCATTGTTGAACAGGAGCTTCAACCGTTTTGTGGCATATGAGAATTCCATAAGCCCCGGACCTGTCGATTTTGGTCAAAAATGAAAATTTCAAAAGTGCCCCAATTTCTGCTTTAAACTTTAGGTACTATCCCAAAATGTATCACTAAGGTGACAGAAGTTGATTTCGGAGCATCATTTTTGAACAGGAGCTTCAACCGTTTTGTGGCATATGAGAATTCCATAAGCCCCGGACCTGTCGATTTTGGTCAAAAATGAAAATTTCAAAAGTGCCCCAATTTCTGCTTTAAACTTTAGGTACTATCCCAAAATGTATCACTAAGGTGACAGAAGTTGATTTTGGAGCATCATTTTTGAACAGGAGCTTCAACCGTTTTGTGGCATATGAGAATTCCATAAGCCCCGGACCTGTCGATTTTGGTCAAAAATGAAAATTTCAAAAGTGCCCCAATTTCTGCTTTAAACTTTAGGTACTATCCCAAAATGTATCACTAAGGTGACAGAAGTTGATTTTGGAGCATCATTTTTGAACAGGAGCTTCAACCGTTTTGTGGCATATGAGAATTCCCTAAGCCCCGGACCTGTCGATTTTGGTCAAAAATGAAAATTTCAAAAGAGCCCCAATTTCTGCTTTAAACTTTAGGTACTATCCCAAAATGTATCACTAAGGTGACAGAAGTTGATTTCGGAGCATCATTTTTGAACAGGAGCTTCAACCGTTTTGTGGCATATGAGAATTCCATAAGCCCCGGACCTGTCGATTTTGGTCAAAAATGAAAATTTCAAAAGTGCCCCAATTTCTGCTTTAAACTTTAGGTACTATCCCAAAATGTATCACTAAGGTGACAGAAGTTGATTTTGGAGCATCATTTTTGAACAGGAGCTTCAACCGTTTTGTGGCATATGAGAATTCCATAAGCCCCGGACCTGTCGATTTTGGTCAAAAATGAAAATTTCAAAAGTGCCCCAATTTCTGCTTTAAACTTTAGGTACTATCCCAAAATGTATCACTAAGGTGACAGAAGTTGATTTTGGAGCATCATTTTTGAACAGGAGCTTCAACCGTTTTGTGGCATATGAGAAATTCCCTAAGCCCCGGACCTGTCGATTTTGGTCAAAAATGAAAATTTCAAAAGTGCCCCAATTTCACCTTTAAACTTTAGGTACTATCCCAAAATGTATCACTAAGGTGACAGAAGTTGATTTCGGAGCATCATTTTTGAACAGGAGCTTCAACCCTTTTGTGGCATATGAGAAATTCCCTAAGCCCCGGACCTGTCGATTTTGGTCAAAAATGAAAATTTCAAAAGTGCCCCAATTTCTGCTTTAAACTTTAGGTACTATCCCAAAATGTATCACTAAGGTGACAGAAGTTGATTACGGAGCATCATTTTTGAACAGGAGATTCTACCGTTTTGTGGCATATGAGAAATTCCCTAAGCCCCGGACCTGTCGATTTTGGTCAAAAATTAAAATTTCAAAAGTGCCCCAATGTCTGCTTTAAACTTTAGGTACTATCCCAAAATGTATCACTAAGGTGACAGAAGTTGATTTCGGAGCATCATTGTTGAACAGGAGCTTCAACCGTTTTGTGGCATATGAGAATTCCCTAAGCCCCGGACCTGTCGATTTTGGTCAAAAATGAAAATTTCAAAAGTGCCCCAATTTCTGCTTTAAACTTTAGGTACTATCCCAAAATGTATCACTAAGGTGACAGAAGTTGATTTTGGAGCATCATTTTTGAACAGGAGCTTCAACCGTTTTGTGGCATATGAGAATTCCATAAGCCCCGGACCTGTCGATTTTGGTCAAAAATGAAAATTTCAAAAGTGCCCCAATTTCTGCTTTAAACTTTAGGTACTATCCCAAAATGTATCACTAAGGTGACAGAAGTTGATTTTGGAGCATCATTTTTGAACAGGAGCTTCAACCGTTTTGTGGCATATGAGAATTCCCTAAGCCCCGGACCTGTCGATTTTGGTCAAAAATGAAAATTTCAAAAGTGCCCCAATTTCTGCTTTAAACTTTAGGTACTATCCCAAAATGTATCACTAAGGTGACAGAAGTTGATTTCGGAGCATCATTTTTGAACAGGAGCTTCAACCGTTTTGTGGCATATGAGAATTCCATAAGCCCCGGACCTGTCGATTTTGGTCAAAAATGAAAATTTCAAAAGTGCCCCAATTTCTGCTTTAAACTTTAGGTACTATCCCAAAATGTATCACTAAGGTGACAGAAGTTGATTTTGGAGCATCATTTTTGAACAGGAGCTTCAACCGTTTTGTGGCATATGAGAATTCCATAAGCCCCGGACCTGTCGATTTTGGTCAAAAATGAAAATTTCAAAAGTGCCCCAATTTCTGCTTTAAACTTTAGGTACTATCCCAAAATGTATCACTAAGGTGACAGAAGTTGATTTTGGAGCATCATTTTTGAACAGGAGCTTCAACCGTTTTGTGGCATATGAGAAATTCCCTAAGCCCCGGACCTGTCGATTTTGGTCAAAAATGAAAATTTCAAAAGTGCCCCAATTTCTGCTTTAAACTTTAGGTACTATCCCAAAATGTATCACTAAGGTGACAGAAGTTGATTTCGGAGCATCATTTTTGAACAGGAGCTTCAACCGTTTTGTGGCATATGAGAAATTCCCTAAGCCCCGGACCTGTCGATTTTGGTCAAAAATGAAAATTTCAAAAGTGCCCCAATTTCTGCTTTAAACTTTAGGTACTATCCCAAAATGTATCACTAAGGTGACAGAAGTTGATTTCGGAGCATCATTTTTGAACAGGAGCTTCAACCGTTTTGTGGCATATGAGAAATTCCCTAAGCCCTGGACCTGTCGATTTTAGTCCAAAATGAAAATTTCAAAAGTGCCCCAATTTCTGCTTTAAACTTTAGGTACTATCCCAAAATGTATCACTAAGGTGACAGAAGTTGATTTCGGAGCATCATTTTTGAACAGGAGCTTCAACCGTTTTGTGGCATATGAGAAATTCCCTAAGCCCCGGACTTGTCGATTTTGGTCCAAAATGAAAATTTCAAAAGTGCCCCAATTTCTGCTTTAAACTTTAGGTACTATCCCAAAATGTATCACTAAGGTGACAGAAGTTGATTTCGGAGCATCATTTTTGAACAGGAGCTTCAACCGTTTTGTGGCATATGATAAATTCCCTAAGCTCCGGACCTGTCGATTTTGGTCAAAAATTAAAATTTCAAAAGTGCCCCAATTTCTGCTTTAAACTTTAGGTACTATCCCAAAATGTATAACTAAGATGACAGAAGTTGATTTCGGAGCATCATTTTTGAACAGGAGCTTCAACCGTTTTGTGGCATATGAGAAATTCCCTAAGCCCCGGACCTGTCGATTTTGGTCCAAAATGAAAATTTCAAAAGTGCCCCAATTTCTGCTTTAAACTTTAGGTACTATCCCAAAATGTATCACTAAGGTGACAGAAGTTGATTTTGGAGCATCATTTTTGAACAGGAGCTTCAACCGTTTTGTGGCATAAGAGAATTCCATAAGCCCCGGACCTGTCGATTTTGGTCAAAAATGAAAATTTCAAAAGTGCCCCAATTTCTGCTTTAAACTTTAGGTACTATCCCAAAATGTATCACTAAGGTGACAGAAGTTGATTTTGGAGCATCATTTTTGAACAGGAGCTTCAACCGTTTTGTGGCATATGAGAAATTCCCTAAGCCCCGGACCTGTCGATTTTGGTCAAAAATGAAAATTTCAAAAGTGCCCCAATTTCACCTTTAAACTTTAGGTACTATCCCAAAATGTATCACTAAGGTGACAGAAGTTGATTTCGGAGCATCATTTTTGAACAGGAGCTTCAACCGTTTTGTGGCATATGAGAAATTCCCTAAGCCCCGGACCTGTCGATTTTGGTCAAAAATGAAAATTTCAAAAGTGCCCCAATTTCTGCTTTAAACTTTAGGTACTATCCCAAAATGTATCACTAAGGTGACAGAAGTTGATTACGGAGCATCATTTTTGAACAGGAGATTCTACCGTTTTGTGGCATATGAGAAATTCCCTAAGCCCCGGACCTGTCGATTTTGGTCAAAAATGAAAATTTCAAAAGTGCCCCAATGTCTGCTTTAAACTTTAGGTACTATCCCAAAATGTATCACTAAGGTGACAGAAGTTGATTTCGGAGCATCATTGTTGAACAGGAGCTTCAACCGTTTTGTGGCATATGAGAATTCCCTAAGCCCCGGACCTGTCGATTTTGGTCAAAAATGAAAATTTCAAAAGTGCCCCAATTTCTGCTTTAAACTTTAGGTACTATCCCAAAATGTATCACTAAGGTGACAGAAGTTGATTTTGGAGCATCATTTTTGAACAGGAGCTTCAACCGTTTTGTGGCATATGAGAATTCCATAAGCCCCGGACCTGTCGATTTTGGTCAAAAATGAAAATTTCAAAAGTGCCCCAATTTCTGCTTTAAACTTTAGGTACTATCCCAAAATGTATCACTAAGGTGACAGAAGTTGATTTTGGAGCATCATTTTTGAACAGGAGCTTCAACCGTTTTGTGGCATATGAGAATTCCCTAAGCCCCGGACCTGTCGATTTTGGTCAAAAATGAAAATTTCAAAAGTGCCCCAATTTCTGCTTTAAACTTTAGGTACTATCCCAAAATGTATCACTAAGGTGACAGAAGTTGATTTCGGAGCATCATTTTTGAACAGGAGCTTCAACCGTTTTGTGGCATATGAGAATTCCATAAGCCCCGGACCTGTCGATTTTGGTCAAAAATGAAAATTTCAAAAGTGCCCCAATTTCTGCTTTAAACTTTAGGTACTATCCCAAAATGTATCACTAAGGTGACAGAAGTTGATTTTGGAGCATCATTTTTGAACAGGAGCTTCAACCGTTTTGTGGCATATGAGAATTCCATAAGCCCCGGACCTGTCGATTTTGGTCAAAAATGAAAATTTCAAAAGTGCCCCAATTTCTGCTTTAAACTTTAGGTACTATCCCAAAATGTATCACTAAGGTGACAGAAGTTGATTTTGGAGCATCATTTTTGAACAGGAGCTTCAACCGTTTTGTGGCATATGAGAAATTCCCTAAGCCCCGGACCTGTCGATTTTGGTCAAAAATGAAAATTTCAAAAGTGCCCCAATTTCTGCTTTAAACTTTAGGTACTATCCCAAAATGTATCACTAAGGTGACAGAAGTTGATTTCGGAGCATCATTTTTGAACAGGAGCTTCAACCGTTTTGTGGCATATGAGAAATTCCCTAAGCCCCGGACCTGTCGATTTTGGTCAAAAATGAAAATTTCAAAAGTGCCCCAATTTCTGCTTTAAACTTTAGGTACTATCCCAAAATGTATCACTAAGGTGACAGAAGTTGATTTCGGAGCATCATTTTTGAACAGGAGCTTCAACCGTTTTGTGGCATATGAGAAATTCCCTAAGCCCTGGACCTGTCGATTTTAGTCCAAAATGAAAATTTCAAAAGTGCCCCAATTTCTGCTTTAAACTTTAGGTACTATCCCAAAATGTATCACTAAGGTGACAGAAGTTGATTTCGGAGCATCATTTTTGAACAGGAGCTTCAACCGTTTTGTGGCATATGAGAAATTCCCTAAGCCCCGGACTTGTCGATTTTGGTCCAAAATGAAAATTTCAAAAGTGCCCCAATTTCTGCTTTAAACTTTAGGTACTATCCCAAAATGTATCACTAAGGTGACAGAAGTTGATTTCGGAGCATCATTTTTGAACAGGAGCTTCAACCGTTTTGTGGCATATGATAAATTCCCTAAGCTCCGGACCTGTCGATTTTGGTCAAAAATTAAAATTTCAAAAGTGCCCCAATTTCTGCTTTAAACTTTAGGTACTATCCCAAAATGTATAACTAAGATGACAGAAGTTGATTTCGGAGCATCATTTTTGAACAGGAGCTTCAACCGTTTTGTGGCATATGAGAAATTCCCTAAGCCCCGGACCTGTCGATTTTGGTCCAAAATGAAAATTTCAAAAGTGCCCCAATTTCTGCTTTAAACTTTAGGTACTATCCCAAAATGTATCACTAAGGTGACAGAAGTTGATTTTGGAGCATCATTTTTGAACAGGAGCTTCAACCGTTTTGTGGCATATGAGAATTCCCTAAGCCCCAAACCTGTCAATTTTGGTCAAAAATGAAAATTTCAAAAGTGCCCCAATTTCTGCTTTAAACTTTAGGTACTATCCCAAAATGTATCACTAAGGTGACAGAAGTTGATTTCGGAGCATCATTTTTGAACAGGAGCTTCAACCGTTTTGTGGCATATGAGAAATTCCCTAAGCCCCGGACTTGTCGATTTTGGTCCAAAATGAAAATTTCAAAAGTGCCCCAATTTCTGCTTTAAACTTTAGGTACTATCCCAAAATGTATCACTAAGGTGACAGAAGTTGATTTCGGAGCATCATTTTTGAACAGGAGCTTCAACCGTTTTGTGGCATATGAGAAATTCCCTAAGCCCCGGACCTGTCGATTTTGGTCAAAAATGAAAATTTCAAAAGTGCCCCAATTTCTGCTTTAAACTTTAGGTACTATCCCAAAATGTATCACTAAGGTGACAGAAGTTGATTTCGGAGCATCATTTTTGAACAGGAGCTTCAACCGTTTTGTGGCATATGAGAAATTCCCTAAGCCCCGGACCTGTCGATTTTGGTCTAAAATGAAAATTTCAAAAGTGCCCCAATTTCTGCTTTAAACTTTAGGTACTATCCCAAAATGTATCACTAAGGTGACAGAAGTTGATTTTGGAGCATCATTTTTGAACAGGAGCTTCAACCGTTTTGTGGCATATGAGAAATTCCCTAAGCCCCAAACCTGTCGATTTTGGTCAAAAATGAAAATTTCAAAAGTGCCCCAATTTCAGCTTTAAACTTTAGGTACTATCCCAAAATGTATCACTAAGGTGACAGAAGTTGATTTTGGAGCATCATTTTTGAACAGGAGCTTCAACCGTTTTGTGGCATATGAGAAATTCCCTAAGCCCCGGACTTGTCGATTTTGGTCCAAAATGAAAATTTCAAAAGTGCCCCAATTTCTGCTTTAAACTTTAGGTACTATCCCAAAATGTATCACTAAGGTGACAGAAGTTGATTTCGGAGCATCATTTTTGAACAGGAGCTTCAACCGTTTTGTGGCATATGATAAATTCCCTAAGTTTCGGACCTGTCGATTTTGGTCAAAAATGAAAATTTCAAAAGTGCCCCAATTTCTGCTTTAAACTTTAGGTACTATCCCAAAATGTATAACTAAGATGACAGAAGTTGATTTCGGAGCATCATTTTTGAACAGGAGCTTCAACCGTTTTGTGGCATATGAGAAATTCCCTAAGCCCCGGACCTGTCGATTTTGGTCCAAAATGAAAATTTCAAAAGTGCCCCAATTTCTGCTTTAAACTTTAGGTACTATCCCAAAATGTATCACTAAGGTGACAGAAGTTGATTTTGGAGCATCATTTTTGAACAGGAGCTTCAACCGTTTTGTGGCATATGAGAATTCCCTAAGCCCCAAACCTGTCGATTTTGGTCAAAAATGAAAATTTCAAAAGTGCCCCAATTTCTGCTTTAAACTTTAGGTACTATACCAAAATGTATCACTAGGGTGACAGAAGTTGATTTCGGAGCATCATTTTTGAACAGGAGCTTCAACCGTTTTGTGGCATATGAGAAATTCCCTAAGCCCCGGACTTGTCGATGTTGGTCAAAAATGAAAATTTCAAAAGTGCCCCAATTTCTGCTTTAAACTTTAGGTACTATCCCAAAATGTATCACTAAGGTGACAGAAGTTAATTTCGGAGCATCATTTTTGAACAGGAGCTTCAACCGTTTTGTGGCATATGAGAAATTCCCTAAACTCCGGACCTGTCGATTTTGGTCAAAAATGAAAATTTCAAAAGTGCCCCAATTTCTGCTTTAAACTTTAGGTACTATCCCAAAATGTATCACTAAGGTGACAGAAGTTGATTTCGGAGCATCATTTTTGAACAGGAGCTTCAACCGTTTTGTGGCATATGAGAATTCCATAAGCCCCGGACCTGTCGATTTTGGTCAAAAATGAAAATTTCAAAAGTGCCCCAATTTCTGCTTTAAACTTTAGGTTCTATCCCAAAATGTATCACTAAGGTGACAGAAGTTGATTTCGGAGCATCATTTTTGAACAGGAGCTTCAACCGTTTTGTGGCATATGATAAATTCCCTAAGTTTCGGACCTGTCGATTTTGGTCAAAAATGAAAATTTCAAAAGTGCCCCAATTTCTGCTTTAAACTTTAGGTACTATCCCAAAATGTATAACTAAGATGACAGAAGTTGATTTCGGAGCATCATTTTTGAACAGGAGCTTCAACCGTTTTGTGGCATATGAGAAATTCCCTAAGCCCCGGACCTGTCGATTTTGGTCAAAAATGAAAATTTCAAAAGTGCCCCAATTTCTGCTTTAAACTTTAGGTACTATCCCAAAATGTATCACTAAGGTGACAGAAGTTGATTTTGGAGCATCATTTTTGAACAGGAGCTTCAACCGTTTTGTGGCATATGAGAAATTCCCTAAGCCCCGGACCTGTCGATTTTGGTCAAAAATGAAAATTTCAAAAGTGCCCCAATTTCTGCTTTAAACTTTAGGTACTATCCCAAAATGTATCACTAAGGTGACAGAAGTTGATTTCGGAGCATCATTTTTGAACAGGAGCTTCAACCGTTTTGTGGCATATGAGAAATTCCCTAAGCCCCGGACCTGTCGATTTTGGTCAAAAATGAAAATTTCAAAAGTGCCCCAATTTCACCTTTAAACTTTAGGTACTATCCCAAAATGTATCACTAAGGTGACAGAAGTTGATTTCGGAGCATCATTTTTGAACAGGAGCTTCAACCGTTTTGTGGCATATGAGAAATTCCCTAAGCCCCGGACCTGTCGATTTTGGTCAAAAATGAAAATTTCAAAAGTGCCCCAATTTCTGCTTTAAACTTTAGGTACTATCCCAAAATGTATCACTAAGGTGACAGAAGTTGATTACGGAGCATCATTTTTGAACAGGAGATTCTACCGTTTTGTGGCATATGAGAAATTCCCTAAGCCCCGGACCTGTCGATTTTGGTCAAAAATGAAAATTTCAAAAGTGCCCCAATTTCACCTTTAAACTTTAGGTACTATCCCAAAATGTATCACTAAGGTGACAGAAGTTGATTTCGGAGCATCATTGTTGAACAGGAGCTTCAACCGTTTTGTGGCATATGAGAATTCCCTAAGCCCCGGACCTGTCGATTTTGGTCAAAAATGAAAATTTCAAAAGTGCCCCAATTTCTGCTTTAAACTTTAGGTACTATCCCAAAATGTATCACTAAGGTGACAGAAGTTGATTTTGGAGCATCATTTTTGAACAGGAGCTTCAACCGTTTTGTGGCATATGAGAATTCCATAAGCCCCGGACCTGTCGATTTTGGTCAAAAATGAAAATTTCAAAAGTGCCCCAATTTCTGCTTTAAACTTTAGGTACTATCCCAAAATGTATCACTAAGGTGACAGAAGTTGATTTTGGAGCATCATTTTTGAACAGGAGCTTCAACCGTTTTGTGGCATATGAGAATTCCCTAAGCCCCGGACCTGTCGATTTTGGTCAAAAATGAAAATTTCAAAAGTGCCCCAATTTCTGCTTTAAACTTTAGGTACTATCCCAAAATGTATCACTAAGGTGACAGAAGTTGATTTCGGAGCATCATTTTTGAACAGGAGCTTCAACCGTTTTGTGGCATATGAGAATTCCATAAGCCCCGGACCTGTCGATTTTGGTCAAAAATGAAAATTTCAAAAGTGCCCCAATTTCTGCTTTAAACTTTAGGTACTATCCCAAAATGTATCACTAAGGTGACAGAAGTTGATTTTGGAGCATCATTTTTGAACAGGAGCTTCAACCGTTTTGTGGCATATGAGAATTCCATAAGCCCCGAACCTGTCGATTTTGGTCAAAAATGAAAATTTCAAAAGTGCCCCAATTTCTGCTTTAAACTTTAGGTACTATCCCAAAATGTATCACTAAGGTGACAGAAGTTGATTTTGGAGCATCATTTTTGAACAGGAGCTTCAACCGTTTTGTGGCATATGAGAAATTCCCTAAGCCCCGGACCTGTCGATTTTGGTCAAAAATGAAAATTTCAAAAGTGCCCCAATTTCTGCTTTAAACTTTAGGTACTATCCCAAAATGTATCACTAAGGTGACAGAAGTTGATTTCGGAGCATCATTTTTGAACAGGAGCTTCAACCGTTTTGTGGCATATGAGAAATTCCCTAAGCCCCGGACCTGTCGATTTTGGTCAAAAATGAAAATTTCAAAAGTGCCCCAATTTCTGCTTTAAACTTTAGGTACTATCCCAAAATGTATCACTAAGGTGACAGAAGTTGATTTCGGAGCATCATTTTTGAACAGGAGCTTCAACCGTTTTGTGGCATATGAGAAATTCCCTAAGCCCTGGACCTGTCGATTTTAGTCCAAAATGAAAATTTCAAAAGTGCCCCAATTTCTGCTTTAAACTTTAGGTACTATCCCAAAATGTATCACTAAGGTGACAGAAGTTGATTTCGGAGCATCATTTTTGAACAGGAGCTTCAACCGTTTTGTGGCATATGAGAAATTCCCTAAGCCCCGGACTTGTCGATTTTGGTCCAAAATGAAAATTTCAAAAGTGCCCCAATTTCTGCTTTAAACTTTAGGTACTATCCCAAAATGTATCACTAAGGTGACAGAAGTTGATTTCGGAGCATCATTTTTGAACAGGAGCTTCAACCGTTTTGTGGCATATGATAAATTCCCTAAGCTCCGGACCTGTCGATTTTGGTCAAAAATTAAAATTTCAAAAGTGCCCCAATTTCTGCTTTAAACTTTAGGTACTATCCCAAAATGTATAACTAAGATGACAGAAGTTGATTTCGGAGCATCATTTTTGAACAGGAGCTTCAACCGTTTTGTGGCATATGAGAAATTCCCTAAGCCCCGGACCTGTCGATTTTGGTCCAAAATGAAAATTTCAAAAGTGCCCCAATTTCTGCTTTAAACTTTAGGTACTATCCCAAAATGTATCACTAAGGTGACAGAAGTTGATTTTGGAGCATCATTTTTGAACAGGAGCTTCAACCGTTTTGTGGCATATGAGAATTCCCTAAGCCCCAAACCTGTCAATTTAGGTCAAAAATGAAAATTTCAAAAGTGCCCCAATTTCTGCTTTAAACTTTAGGTACTATCCCAAAATGTATCACTAAGGTGACAGAAGTTGATTTCGGAGCATCATTTTTGAACAGGAGCTTCAACCGTTTTGTGGCATATGAGAAATTCCCTAAGCCCCGGACTTGTCGATTTTGGTCCAAAATGAAAATTTCAAAAGTGCCCCAATTTCTGCTTTAAACTTTAGGTACTATCCCAAAATGTATCACTAAGGTGACAGAAGTTGATTTCGGAGCATCATTTTTGAACAGGAGCTTCAACCGTTTTGTGGCATATGAGAAATTCCCTAAGCCCCGGACCTGTCGATTTTGGTCAAAAATGAAAATTTCAAAAGTGCCCCAATTTCTGCTTTAAACTTTAGGTACTATCCCAAAATGTATCACTAAGGTGACAGAAGTTGATTTCGGAGCATCATTTTTGAACAGGAGCTTCAACCGTTTTGTGGCATATGAGAAATTCCCTAAGCCCCGGACCTGTCGATTTTGGTCTAAAATGAAAATTTCAAAAGTGCCCCAATTTCTGCTTTAAACTTTAGGTACTATCCCAAAATGTATCACTAAGGTGACAGAAGTTGATTTCGGAGCATCATTTTTGAACAGGAGCTTCAACCATTTTGTGGCATATGAGAAATTCCCTAAGCCCTGGACCTGTCGATTTTAGTCCAAAATGAAAATTTCAAAAGTGCCCCAATTTCTGCTTTAAACTTTAGGTACTATCCCAAAATGTATCACTAAGGTGACAGAAGTTGATTTCGGAGCATCATTTTTGAACAGGAGCTTCAACCGTTTTGTGGCATATGAGAAATTCCCTAAGCCCCAAACCTGTAGATTTTGGTCAAAAATGAAAATTTCAAAAGTGCCCCAATTTCTGCTTTAAACTTTAGGTACTATCCCAAAATGTATCACTAAGGTGACAGAAGTTGATTTCGGAGCATCATTTTTGAACAGGAGCTTCAACCGTTTTGTGGCATATGAGAAATTCCCTAAGCCCCGGACTTGTCGATTTTGGTCCAAAATGAAAATTTCAAAAGTGCCCCAATTTCTGCTTTAAACTTTAGGTACTATCCCAAAATGTATCACTAAGGTGACAGAAGTTGATTTCGGAGCATCATTTTTGAACAGGAGCTTCAACCGTTTTGTGGCATATGAGAAATTCCCTAAGCCCCGGACTTGTCGATTTTGGTCCAAAATGAAAATTTCAAAAGTGCCCCAATTTCTGCTTTAAACTTTAGGTACTATCCCAAAATGTATAACTAAGATGACAGAAGTTGATTTCGGAGCATCATTTTTGAACAGGAGCTTCAACCGTTTTGTGGCATATGAGAAATTCCCTAAGCCCCGGACCTGTCGATTTTGGTCCAAAATGAAAATTTCAAAAGTGCCCCAATTTCTGCTTTAAACTTTAGGTACTATCCCAAAATGTATCACTAAGGTGACAGAAGTTGATTTTGGAGCATCATTTTTGAACAGGAGCTTCAACCGTTTTGTGGCATATGAGAATTCCCTAAGCCCCAAACCTGTCGATTTTGGTCAAAAATGAAAATTTCAAAAGTGCCCCAATTTCTGCTTTAAACTTTAGGTACTATCCCAAAATGTATCACTAGGGTGACAGAAGTTGATTTCGGAGCATCATTTTTGAACAGGAGCTTCAACCGTTTTGTGGCATATGAGAAATTCCCTAAGCCCCGGACTTGTCGATGTTGGTCAAAAATGAAAATTTCAAAAGTGCCCCAATTTCTGCTTTAAACTTTAGGTACTATCCCAAAATGTATCACTAAGGTGACAGAAGTTAATTTCGGAGCATCATTTTTGAACAGGAGCTTCAACCGTTTTGTGGCATATGAGAAATTCCCTAAACTCCGGACCTGTCGATTTTGGTCAAAAATGAAAATTTCAAAAGTGCCCCAATTTCTGCTTTAAACTTTAGGTACTATCCCAAAATGTATCACTAAGGTGACAGAAGTTGATTTCGGAGCATCATTTTTGAACAGGAGCTTCAACCGTTTTGTGGCATATGAGAATTCCATAAGCCCCGGACCTGTCGATTTTGGTCAAAAATGAAAATTTCAAAAGTGCCCCAATTTCTGCTTTAAACTTTAGGTTCTATCCCAAAATGTATCACTAAGGTGACAGAAGTTGATTTCGGAGCATCATTTTTGAACAGGAGCTTCAACCGTTTTGTGGCATATGATAAATTCCCTAAGTTTCGGACCTGTCGATTTTGGTCAAAAATGAAAATTTCAAAAGTGCCCCAATTTCTGCTTTAAACTTTAGGTACTATCCCAAAATGTATAACTAAGATGACAGAAGTTGATTTCGGAGCATCATTTTTGAACAGGAGCTTCAACCGTTTTGTGGCATATGAGAAATTCCCTAAGCCCCGGACCTGTCGATTTTGGTCCAAAATGAAAATTTCAAAAGTGCCCCAATTTCTGCTTTAAACTTTAGGTACTATCCCAAAATGTATCACTAAGGTGACAGAAGTTGATTTTGGAGCATCATTTTTGAACAGGAGCTTCAACCGTTTTGTGGCATATGAGAATTCCCTAAGCCCCAAACCTGTCGATTTTGGTCAAAAATGAAAATTTCAAAAGTGCCCCAATTTCTGCTTTAAACTTTAGGTACTATCCCAAAATGTATCACTAGGGTGACAGAAGTTGATTTCGGAGCATCATTTTTGAACAGGAGCTTCAACCGTTTTGTGGCATATGAGAAATTCCCTAAGCCCCGGACTTGTCGATGTTGGTCAAAAATGAAAATTTCAAAAGTGCCCCAATTTCTGCTTTAAACTTTAGGTACTATCCCAAAATGTATCACTAAGGTGACAGAAGTTAATTTCGGAGCATCATTTTTGAACAGGAGCTTCAACCGTTTTGTGGCATATGAGAAATTCCCTAAACTCCGGACCTGTCGATTTTGGTCAAAAATGAAAATTTCAAAAGTGCCCCAATTTCTGCTTTAAACTTTAGGTACTATCCCAAAATGTATCACTAAGGTGACAGAAGTTGATTTCGGAGCATCATTTTTGAACAGGAGCTTCAACCGTTTTGTGGCATATGAGAATTCCATAAGCCCCGGACCTGTCGATTTTGGTCAAAAATGAAAATTTCAAAAGTGCCCCAATTTCTGCTTTAAACTTTAGGTACTATCCCAAAATGTATCACTAAGGTGACAGAAGTTGATTTTGGAGCATCATTTTTGAACAGGAGCTTCAACCGTTTTGTGGCATATGAGAATTCCATAAGCCCCGGACCTGTCGATTTTGGTCAAAAATGAAAATTTCAAAAGTGCCCCAATTTCTGCTTTAAACTTTAGGTACTATCCCAAAATGTATCACTAAGGTGACAGAAGTTGATTTTGGAGCATCATTTTTGAACAGGAGCTTCAACCGTTTTGTGGCATATGAGAAATTCCCTAAGCCCCGGACCTGTCGATTTTGGTCAAAAATGAAAATTTCAAAAGTGCCCCAATTTCTGCTTTAAACTTTAGGTACTATCCCAAAATGTATCACTAAGGTGACAGAAGTTGATTTCGGAGCATCATTTTTGAACAGGAGCTTCAACCGTTTTGTGGCATATGAGAAATTCCCTAAGCCCCGGACCTGTCGATTTTGGTCAAAAATGAAAATTTCAAAAGTGCCCCAATTTCACCTTTAAACTTTAGGTACTATCCCAAAATGTATCACTAAGGTGACAGAAGTTGATTTCGGAGCATCATTTTTGAACAGGAGCTTCAACCGTTTTGTGGCATATGAGAAATTCCCTAAGCCCCGGACCTGTCGATTTTGGTCAAAAATGAAAATTTCAAAAGTGCCCCAATTTCTGCTTTAAACTTTAGGTACTATCCCAAAATGTATCACTAAGGTGACAGAAGTTGATTACGGAGCATCATTTTTGAACAGGAGATTCTACCGTTTTGTGGCATATGAGAAATTCCCTAAGCCCCGGACCTGTCGATTTTGGTCAAAAATGAAAATTTCAAAAGTGCCCCAATGTCTGCTTTAAACTTTAGGTACTATCCCAAAATGTATCACTAAGGTGACAGAAGTTGATTTCGGAGCATCATTGTTGAACAGGAGCTTCAACCGTTTTGTGGCATATGAGAATTCCCTAAGCCCCGGACCTGTCGATTTTGGTCAAAAATGAAAATTTCAAAAGTGCCCCAATTTCTGCTTTAAACTTTAGGTACTATCCCAAAATGTATCACTAAGGTGACAGAAGTTGATTTTGGAGCATCATTTTTGAACAGGAGCTTCAACCGTTTTGTGGCATATGAGAATTCCATAAGCCCCGGACCTGTCGATTTTGGTCAAAAATGAAAATTTCAAAAGTGCCCCAATTTCTGCTTTAAACTTTAGGTACTATCCCAAAATGTATCACTAAGGTGACAGAAGTTGATTTTGGAGCATCATTTTTGAACAGGAGCTTCAACCGTTTTGTGGCATATGAGAATTCCCTAAGCCCCGGACCTGTCGATTTTGGTCAAAAATGAAAATTTCAAAAGTGCCCCAATTTCTGCTTTAAACTTTAGGTACTATCCCAAAATGTATCACTAAGGTGACAGAAGTTGATTTCGGAGCATCATTTTTGAACAGGAGCTTCAACCGTTTTGTGGCATATGAGAATTCCATAAGCCCCGGACCTGTCGATTTTGGTCAAAAATGAAAATTTCAAAAGTGCCCCAATTTCTGCTTTAAACTTTAGGTACTATCCCAAAATGTATCACTAAGGTGACAGAAGTTGATTTTGGAGCATCATTTTTGAACAGGAGCTTCAACCGTTTTGTGGCATATGAGAATTCCATAAGCCCCGGACCTGTCGATTTTGGTCAAAAATGAAAATTTCAAAAGTGCCCCAATTTCTGCTTTAAACTTTAGGTACTATCCCAAAATGTATCACTAAGGTGACAGAAGTTGATTTTGGAGCATCATTTTTGAACAGGAGCTTCAACCGTTTTGTGGCATATGAGAAATTCCCTAAGCCCCGGACCTGTCGATTTTGGTCAAAAATGAAAATTTCAAAAGTGCCCCAATTTCTGCTTTAAACTTTAGGTACTATCCCAAAATGTATCACTAAGGTGACAGAAGTTGATTTCGGAGCATCATTTTTGAACAGGAGCTTCAACCGTTTTGTGGCATATGAGAAATTCCCTAAGCCCCGGACCTGTCGATTTTGGTCAAAAATGAAAATTTCAAAAGTGCCCCAATTTCTGCTTTAAACTTTAGGTACTATCCCAAAATGTATCACTAAGGTGACAGAAGTTGATTTCGGAGCATCATTTTTGAACAGGAGCTTCAACCGTTTTGTGGCATATGAGAAATTCCCTAAGCTCCGAACCTGTCGATTTTGGTCAAAAATGAAAATTTCAAAAGTGCCCCAATTTCTGCTTTAAACTTTAGGTACTATCCCAAAATGTATCACTAAGGTGACAGAAGTTGATTTCGGAGCATCATTTTTGAACAGGAGCTTCAACCGTTTTGTGGCATATGAGAAATTCCCTAAGCCCTGGACCTGTCGATTTTAGTCCAAAATGAAAATTTCAAAAGTGCCCCAATTTCTGCTTTAAACTTTAGGTACTATCCCAAAATGTATCACTAAGGTGACAGAAGTTGATTTCGGAGCATCATTTTTGAACAGGAGCTTCAACCGTTTTGTGGCATATGAGAAATTCCCTAAGCCCCGGACTTGTCGATTTTGGTCCAAAATGAAAATTTCAAAAGTGCCCCAATTTCTGCTTTAAACTTTAGGTACTATCCCAAAATGTATCACTAAGGTGACAGAAGTTGATTTCGGAGCATCATTTTTGAACAGGAGCTTCAACCGTTTTGTGGCATATGATAAATTCCCTAAGCTCCGGACCTGTCGATTTTGGTCAAAAATTAAAATTTCAAAAGTGCCCCAATTTCTGCTTTAAACTTTAGGTACTATCCCAAAATGTATAACTAAGATGACAGAAGTTGATTTCGGAGCATCATTTTTGAACAGGAGCTTCAACCGTTTTGTGGCATATGAGAAATTCCCTAAGCCCCGGACCTGTCGATTTTGGTCCAAAATGAAAATTTCAAAAGTGCCCCAATTTCTGCTTTAAACTTTAGGTACTATCCCAAAATGTATCACTAAGGTGACAGAAGTTGATTTTGGAGCATCATTTTTGAACAGGAGCTTCAACCGTTTTGTGGCATATGAGAATTCCCTAAGCCCCAAACCTGTCAATTTTGGTCAAAAATGAAAATTTCAAAAGTGCCCCAATTTCTGCTTTAAACTTTAGGTACTATCCCAAAATGTATAACTAAGATGACAGAAGTTGATTTCGGAGCATCATTTTTGAACAGGAGCTTCAACCGTTTTGTGGCATATGAGAAATTCCCTAAGCCCCGGACCTGTCGATTTTGGTCCAAAATGAAAATTTCAAAAGTGCCCCAATTTCTGCTTTAAACTTTAGGTACTATCCCAAAATGTATCACTAAGGTGACAGAAGTTGATTTTGGAGCATCATTTTTGAACAGGAGCTTCAACCGTTTTGTGGCATATGAGAATTCCCTAAGCCCCAAACCTGTCGATTTTGGTCAAAAATGAAAATTTCAAAAGTGCCCCAATTTCTGCTTTAAACTTTAGGTACTATCCCAAAATGTATCACTAGGGTGACAGAAGTTGATTTCGGAGCATCATTTTTGAACAGGAGCTTCAACCGTTTTGTGGCATATGAGAAATTCCCTAAGCCCCGGACTTGTCGATGTTGGTCAAAAATGAAAATTTCAAAAGTGCCCCAATTTCTGCTTTAAACTTTAGGTACTATCCCAAAATGTATCACTAAGGTGACAGAAGTTAATTTCGGAGCATCATTTTTGAACAGGAGCTTCAACCGTTTTGTGGCATATGAGAAATTCCCTAAACTCCGGACCTGTCGATTTTGGTCAAAAATGAAAATTTCAAAAGTGCCCCAATTTCTGCTTTAAACTTTAGGTACTATCCCAAAATGTATCACTAAGGTGACAGAAGTTGATTTCGGAGCATCATTTTTGAACAGGAGCTTCAACCGTTTTGTGGCATATGAGAATTCCATAAGCCCCGGACCTGTCGATTTTGGTCAAAAATGAAAATTTCAAAAGTGCCCCAATTTCTGCTTTAAACTTTAGGTTCTATCCCAAAATGTATCACTAAGGTGACAGAAGTTGATTTCGGAGCATCATTTTTGAACAGGAGCTTCAACCGTTTTGTGGCATATGATAAATTCCCTAAGTTTCGGACCTGTCGATTTTGGTCAAAAATGAAAATTTCAAAAGTGCCCCAATTTCTGCTTTAAACTTTAGGTACTATCCCAAAATGTATAACTAAGATGACAGAAGTTGATTTCGGAGCATCATTTTTGAACAGGAGCTTCAACCGTTTTGTGGCATATGAGAAATTCCCTAAGCCCCGGACCTGTCGATTTTGGTCCAAAATGAAAATTTCAAAAGTGCCCCAATTTCTGCTTTAAACTTTAGGTACTATCCCAAAATGTATCACTAAGGTGACAGAAGTTGATTTTGGAGCATCATTTTTGAACAGGAGCTTCAACCGTTTTGTGGCATATGAGAATTCCCTAAGCCCCAAACCTGTCGATTTTGGTCAAAAATGAAAATTTCAAAAGTGCCCCAATTTCTGCTTTAAACTTTAGGTACTATCCCAAAATGTATCACTAGGGTGACAGAAGTTGATTTCGGAGCATCATTTTTGAACAGGAGCTTCAACCGTTTTGTGGCATATGAGAAATTCCCTAAGCCCCGGACTTGTCGATGTTGGTCAAAAATGAAAATTTCAAAAGTGCCCCAATTTCTGCTTTAAACTTTAGGTACTATCCCAAAATGTATCACTAAGGTGACAGAAGTTAATTTCGGAGCATCATTTTTGAACAGGAGCTTCAACCGTTTTGTGGCATATGAGAAATTCCCTAAACTCCGGACCTGTCGATTTTGGTCAAAAATGAAAATTTCAAAAGTGCCCCAATTTCTGCTTTAAACTTTAGGTACTATCCCAAAATGTATCACTAAGGTGACAGAAGTTGATTTCGGAGCATCATTTTTGAACAGGAGCTTCAACCGTTTTGTGGCATATGAGAATTCCATAAGCCCCGGACCTGTCGATTTTGGTCAAAAATGAAAATTTCAAAAGTGCCCCAATTTCTGCTTTAAACTTTAGGTACTATCCCAAAATGTATCACTAAGGTGACAGAAGTTGATTTTGGAGCATCATTTTTGAACAGGAGCTTCAACCGTTTTGTGGCATATGAGAATTCCATAAGCCCCGGACCTGTCGATTTTGGTCAAAAATGAAAATTTCAAAAGTGCCCCAATTTCTGCTTTAAACTTTAGGTACTATCCCTAAATGTATCACTAAGGTGACAGAAGTTGATTTTGGAGCATCATTTTTGAACAGGAGCTTCAACCGTTTTGTGGCATATGAGAAATTCCCTAAGCCCCGGACCTGTCGATTTTGGTCAAAAATGAAAATTTCAAAAGTGCCCCAATTTCTGCTTTAAACTTTAGGTACTATCCCAAAATGTATCACTAAGGTGACAGAAGTTGATTTCGGAGCATCATTTTTGAACAGGAGCTTCAACCGTTTTGTGGCATATGAGAAATTCCCTAAGCCCCGGACCTGTCGATTTTGGTCAAAAATGAAAATTTCAAAAGTGCCCCAATTTCACCTTTAAACTTTAGGTACTATCCCAAAATGTATCACTAAGGTGACAGAAGTTGATTTCGGAGCATCATTTTTGAACAGGAGCTTCAACCGTTTTGTGGCATATGAGAAATTCCCTAAGCCCCGGACCTGTCGATTTTGGTCAAAAATGAAAATTTCAAAAGTGCCCCAATTTCTGCTTTAAACTTTAGGTACTATCCCAAAATGTATCACTAAGGTGACAGAAGTTGATTACGGAGCATCATTTTTGAACAGGAGATTCTACCGTTTTGTGGCATATGAGAAATTCCCTAAGCCCCGGACCTGTCGATTTTGGTCAAAAATGAAAATTTCAAAAGTGCCCCAATGTCTGCTTTAAACTTTAGGTACTATCCCAAAATGTATCACTAAGGTGACAGAAGTTGATTTCGGAGCATCATTGTTGAACAGGAGCTTCAACCGTTTTGTGGCATATGAGAATTCCCTAAGCCCCGGACCTGTCGATTTTGGTCAAAAATGAAAATTTCAAAAGTGCCCCAATTTCTGCTTTAAACTTTAGGTACTATCCCAAAATGTATCACTAAGGTGACAGAAGTTGATTTTGGAGCATCATTTTTGAACAGGAGCTTCAACCGTTTTGTGGCATATGAGAATTCCATAAGCCCCGGACCTGTCGATTTTGGTCAAAAATGAAAATTTCAAAAGTGCCCCAATTTCTGCTTTAAACTTTAGGTACTATCCCAAAATGTATCACTAAGGTGACAGAAGTTGATTTTGGAGCATCATTTTTGAACAGGAGCTTCAACCGTTTTGTGGCATATGAGAATTCCCTAAGCCCCGGACCTGTCGATTTTGGTCAAAAATGAAAATTTCAAAAGTGCCCCAATTTCTGCTTTAAACTTTAGGTACTATCCCAAAATGTATCACTAAGGTGACAGAAGTTGATTTCGGAGCATCATTTTTGAACAGGAGCTTCAACCGTTTTGTGGCATATGAGAATTCCATAAGCCCCGGACCTGTCGATTTTGGTCAAAAATGAAAATTTCAAAAGTGCCCCAATTTCTGCTTTAAACTTTAGGTACTATCCCAAAATGTATCACTAAGGTGACAGAAGTTGATTTTGGAGCATCATTTTTGAACAGGAGCTTCAACCGTTTTGTGGCATATGAGAATTCCATAAGCCCCGGACCTGTCGATTTTGGTCAAAAATGAAAATTTCAAAAGTGCCCCAATTTCTGCTTTAAACTTTAGGTACTATCCCAAAATGTATCACTAAGGTGACAGAAGTTGATTTTGGAGCATCATTTTTGAACAGGAGCTTCAACCGTTTTGTGGCATATGAGAAATTCCCTAAGCCCCGGACCTGTCGATTTTGGTCAAAAATGAAAATTTCAAAAGTGCCCCAATTTCTGCTTTAAACTTTAGGTACTATCCCAAAATGTATCACTAAGGTGACAGAAGTTGATTTCGGAGCATCATTTTTGAACAGGAGCTTCAACCGTTTTGTGGCATATGAGAAATTCCCTAAGCCCCGGACCTGTCGATTTTGGTCAAAAATGAAAATTTCAAAAGTGCCCCAATTTCTGCTTTAAACTTTAGGTACTATCCCAAAATGTATCACTAAGGTGACAGAAGTTGATTTCGGAGCATCATTTTTGAACAGGAGCTTCAACCGTTTTGTGGCATATGAGAAATTCCCTAAGCTCCGAACCTGTCGATTTTGGTCAAAAATGAAAATTTCAAAAGTGCCCCAATTTCTGCTTTAAACTTTAGGTACTATCCCAAAATGTATCACTAAGGTGACAGAAGTTGATTTCGGAGCATCATTTTTGAACAGGAGCTTCAACCGTTTTGTGGCATATGAGAAATTCCCTAAGCCCTGGACCTGTCGATTTTAGTCCAAAATGAAAATTTCAAAAGTGCCCCAATTTCTGCTTTAAACTTTAGGTACTATCCCAAAATGTATCACTAAGGTGACAGAAGTTGATTTCGGAGCATCATTTTTGAACAGGAGCTTCAACCGTTTTGTGGCATATGAGAAATTCCCTAAGCCCCGGACTTGTCGATTTTGGTCCAAAATGAAAATTTCAAAAGTGCCCCAATTTCTGCTTTAAACTTTAGGTACTATCCCAAAATGTATCACTAAGGTGACAGAAGTTGATTTCGGAGCATCATTTTTGAACAGGAGCTTCAACCGTTTTGTGGCATATGATAAATTCCCTAAGCTCCGGACCTGTCGATTTTGGTCAAAAATTAAAATTTCAAAAGTGCCCCAATTTCTGCTTTAAACTTTAGGTACTATCCCAAAATGTATAACTAAGATGACAGAAGTTGATTTCGGAGCATCATTTTTGAACAGGAGCTTCAACCGTTTTGTGGCATATGAGAAATTCCCTAAGCCCCGGACCTGTCGATTTTGGTCCAAAATGAAAATTTCAAAAGTGCCCCAATTTCTGCTTTAAACTTTAGGTACTATCCCAAAATGTATCACTAAGGTGACAGAAGTTGATTTTGGAGCATCATTTTTGAACAGGAGCTTCAACCGTTTTGTGGCATATGAGAATTCCCTAAGCCCCAAACCTGTCAATTTTGGTCAAAAATGAAAATTTCAAAAGTGCCCCAATTTCTGCTTTAAACTTTAGGTACTATCCCAAAATGTATCACTAAGGTGACAGAAGTTGATTTCGGAGCATCATTTTTGAACAGGAGCTTCAACCGTTTTGTGGCATATGAGAAATTCCCTAAGCCCCGGACTTGTCGATTTTGGTCCAAAATGAAAATTTCAAAAGTGCCCCAATTTCTGCTTTAAACTTTAGGTACTATCCCAAAATGTATCACTAAGGTGACAGAAGTTGATTTCGGAGCATCATTTTTGAACAGGAGCTTCAACCGTTTTGTGGCATATGAGAAATTCCCTAAGCCCCGGACCTGTCGATTTTGGTCAAAAATGAAAATTTCAAAAGTGCCCCAATTTCTGCTTTAAACTTTAGGTACTATCCCAAAATGTATCACTAAGGTGACAGAAGTTGATTTCGGAGCATCATTTTTGAACAGGAGCTTCAACCGTTTTGTGGCATATGAGAAATTCCCTAAGCCCCGGACCTGTCGATTTTGGTCAAAAATGAAAATTTCAAAAGTGCCCCAATTTCTGCTTTAAACTTTAGGTACTATCCCAAAATGTATCACTAAGGTGACAGAAGTTGATTTCGGAGCATCATTTTTGAACAGGAGCTTCAACCATTTTGTGGCATATGAGAAATTCCCTAAGCCCTGGACCTGTCGATTTTAGTCCAAAATGAAAATTTCAAAAGTGCCCCAATTTCTGCTTTAAACTTTAGGTACTATCCCAAAATGTATCACTAAGGTGACAGAAGTTGATTTCGGAGCATCATTTTTGAACAGGAGCTTCAACCGTTTTGTGGCATATGAGAAATTCCCTAAGCCCCAAACCTGTCGATTTTGGTCAAAAATGAAAATTTCAAAAGTGCCCCAATTTCTGCTTTAAACTTTAGGTACTATCCCAAAATGTATCACTAAGGTGACAGAAGTTGATTTCGGAGCATCATTTTTGAACAGGAGCTTCAACCGTTTTGTGGCATATGAGAAATTCCCTAAGCCCCGGACTTGTCGATTTTGGTCCAAAATGAAAATTTCAAAAGTGCCCCAATTTCTGCTTTAAACTTTAGGTACTATCCCAAAATGTATCACTAAGGTGACAGAAGTTGATTTCGGAGCATCATTTTTGAACAGGAGCTTCAACCGTTTTGTGGCATATGATAAATTCCCTAAGTTTCGGACCTGTCGATTTTGGTCAAAAATGAAAATTTCAAAAGTGCCCCAATTTCTGCTTTAAACTTTAGGTACTATCCCAAAATGTATAACTAAGATGACAGAAGTTGATTTCGGAGCATCATTTTTGAACAGGAGCTTCAACCGTTTTGTGGCATATGAGAAATTCCCTAAGCCCCGGACCTGTCGATTTTGGTCCAAAATGAAAATTTCAAAAGTGCCCCAATTTCTGCTTTAAACTTTAGGTACTATCCCAAAATGTATCACTAAGGTGACAGAAGTTGATTTTGGAGCATCATTTTTGAACAGGAGCTTCAACCGTTTTGTGGCATATGAGAATTCCCTAAGCCCCAAACCTGTCGATTTTGGTCAAAAATGAAAATTTCAAAAGTGCCCCAATTTCTGCTTTAAACTTTAGGTACTATCCCAAAATGTATCACTAGGGTGACAGAAGTTGATTTCGGAGCATCATTTTTGAACAGGAGCTTCAACCGTTTTGTGGCATATGAGAAATTCCCTAAGCCCCGGACTTGTCGATGTTGGTCAAAAATGAAAATTTCAAAAGTGCCCCAATTTCTGCTTTAAACTTTAGGTACTATCCCAAAATGTATCACTAAGGTGACAGAAGTTAATTTCGGAGCATCATTTTTGAACAGGAGCTTCAACCGTTTTGTGGCATATGAGAAATTCCCTAAACTCCGGACCTGTCGATTTTGGTCAAAAATGAAAATTTCAAAAGTGCCCCAATTTCTGCTTTAAACTTTAGGTACTATCCCAAAATGTATCACTAAGGTGACAGAAGTTGATTTCGGAGCATCATTTTTGAACAGGAGCTTCAACCGTTTTGTGGCATATGAGAATTCCATAGGCCCCGGACCTGTCGATTTTGGTCAAAAATGAAAATTTCAAAAGTGCCCCAATTTCTGCTTTAAACTTTAGGTTCTATCCCAAAATGTATCACTAAGGTGACAGAAGTTGATTTCGGAGCATCATTTTTGAACAGGAGCTTCAACCGTTTTGTGGCATATGATACATTCCCTAAGTTTCGGACCTGTCGATTTTGGTCAAAAATGAAAATTTCAAAAGTGCCCCAATTTCTGCTTTAAACTTTAGGTACTATCCCAAAATGTATAACTAAGATGACAGAAGTTGATTTCGGAGCATCATTTTTGAACAGGAGCTTCAACCGTTTTGTGGCATATGAGAAATTCCCTAAGCCCCGGACCTGTCGATTTTGGTCCAAAATGAAAATTTCAAAAGTGCCCCAATTTCTGCTTTAAACTTTAGGTACTATCCCAAAATGTATCACTAAGGTGACAGAAGTTGATTTTGGAGCATCATTTTTGAACAGGAGCTTCAACCGTTTTGTGGCATATGAGAATTCCCTAAGCCCCAAACCTGTCGATTTTGGTCAAAAATGAAAATTTCAAAAGTGCCCCAATTTCTGCTTTAAACTTTAGGTACTATCCCAAAATGTATCACTAGGGTGACAGAAGTTGATTTCGGAGCATCATTTTTGAACAGGAGCTTCAACCGTTTTGTGGCATATGAGAAATTCCCTAAGCCCCGGACTTGTCGATGTTGGTCAAAAATGAAAATTTCAAAAGTGCCCCAATTTCTGCTTTAAACTTTAGGTACTATCCCAAAATGTATCACTAAGGTGACAGAAGTTAATTTCGGAGCATCATTTTTGAACAGGAGCTTCAACCGTTTTGTGGCATATGAGAAATTCCCTAAACTCCGGACCTGTCGATTTTGGTCAAAAATGAAAATTTCAAAAGTGCCCCAATTTCTGCTTTAAACTTTAGGTACTATCCCAAAATGTATCACTAAGGTGACAGAAGTTGATTTCGGAGCATCATTTTTGAACAGGAGCTTCAACCGTTTTGTGGCATATGAGAATTCCATAAGCCCCGGACCTGTCGATTTTGGTCAAAAATGAAAATTTCAAAAGTGCCCCAATTTCTGCTTTAAACTTTAGGTTCTATCCCAAAATGTATCACTAAGGTGACAGAAGTTGATTTTGGAGCATCATTTTTGAACAGGAGCTTCAACCGTTCTGTGGCATATGAGAAATTCCCTAAGCCCCGGACCTGTCGATTTTGGTCAAAAATGAAAATTTCAAAAGTGCCCCAATTTCTGCTTTAAACTTTAGGTACTATCCCAAAATGTATCACTAAGGTGACAGAAGTTGATTTTGGAGCATCATTTTTGAACAGGAGCTTCAACCGTTTTGTGGCATATGAGAATTCCCTAAGCCCCGGACCTGTCGATTTTGGTCAAAAATGAAAATTTCAAAAGTGCCCCAATTTCTGCTTTAAACTTTAGGTACTATCCCAAAATGTATCACTAAGGTGACAGAAGTTGATTTCGGAGCATCATTTTTGAACAGGAGCTTCAACCGTTTTGTGGCATATGAGAATTCCATAAGCCCCGGACCTGTCGATTTTGGTCAAAAATGAAAATTTCAAAAGTGCCCCAATTTCTGCTTTAAACTTTAGGTACTATCCCAAAATGTATCACTAAGGTGACAGAAGTTGATTTTGGAGCATCATTTTTGAACAGGAGCTTCAACCGTTTTGTGGCATATGAGAATTCCATAAGCCCCGGACCTGTCGATTTTGGTCAAAAATGAAAATTTCAAAAGTGCCCCAATTTCTGCTTTAAACTTTAGGTACTATCCCAAAATGTATCACTAAGGTGACAGAAGTTGATTTTGGAGCATCATTTTTGAACAGGAGCTTCAACCGTTTTGTGGCATATGAGAATTCCCTAAGCCCCGGACCTGTCGATTTTGGTCAAAAATGAAAATTTCAAAAGTGCCCCAATTTCTGCTTTAAACTTTAGGTACTATCCCAAAATGTATCACTAAGGTGACAGAAGTTGATTTCGGAGCATCATTTTTGAACAGGAGCTTCAACCGTTTTGTGGCATATGAGAATTCCATAAGCCCCGGACCTGTCGATTTTGGTCAAAAATGAAAATTTCAAAAGTGCCCCAATTTCTGCTTTAAACTTTAGGTACTATCCCAAAATGTATCACTAAGGTGACAGAAGTTGATTTTGGAGCATCATTTTTGAACAGGAGCTTCAACCGTTTTGTGGCATATGAGAATTCCATAAGCCCCGGACCTGTCGATTTTGGTCAAAAATGAAAATTTCAAAAGTGCCCCAATTTCTGCTTTAAACTTTAGGTACTATCCCAAAATGTATCACTAAGGTGACAGAAGTTGATTTTGGAGCATCATTTTTGAACAGGAGCTTCAACCGTTTTGTGGCATATGAGAAATTCCCTAAGCCCCGGACCTGTCGATTTTGGTCAAAAATGAAAATTTCAAAAGTGCCCCAATTTCTGCTTTAAACTTTAGGTACTATCCCAAAATGTATCACTAAGGTGACAGAAGTTGATTTCGGAGCATCATTTTTGAACAGGAGCTTCAACCGTTTTGTGGCATATGAGAAATTCCCTAAGCCCCGGACCTGTCGATTTTGGTCAAAAATGAAAATTTCAAAAGTGCCCCAATTTCTGCTTTAAACTTTAGGTACTATCCCAAAATGTATCACTAAGGTGACAGAAGTTGATTTCGGAGCATCATTTTTGAACAGGAGCTTCAACCGTTTTGTGGCATATGAGAAATTCCCTAAGCCCCGGACCTGTCGATTTTGGTCAAAAATGAAAATTTCAAAAGTGCCCCAATTTCTGCTTTAAACTTTAGGTACTATCCCAAAATGTATCACTAAGGTGACAGAAGTTGATTACGGAGCATCATTTTTGAACAGGAGATTCTACCGTTTTGTGGCATATGAGAAATTCCCTAAGCCCCGGACCTGTCGATTTTGGTCAAAAATGAAAATTTCAAAAGTGCCCCAATGTCTGCTTTAAACTTTAGGTACTATCCCAAAATGTATCACTAAGGTGACAGAAGTTGATTTCGGAGCATCATTGTTGAACAGGAGCTTCAACCGTTTTGTGGCATATGAGAATTCCATAAGCCCCGGACCTGTCGATTTTGGTCAAAAATGAAAATTTCAAAAGTGCCCCAATTTCTGCTTTAAACTTTAGGTACTATCCCAAAATGTATCACTAAGGTGACAGAAGTTGATTTCGGAGCATCATTTTTGAACAGGAGCTTCAACCGTTTTGTGGCATATGAGAATTCCATAAGCCCCGGACCTGTCGATTTTGGTCAAAAATGAAAATTTCAAAAGTGCCCCAATTTCTGCTTTAAACTTTAGGTACTATCCCAAAATGTATCACTAAGGTGACAGAAGTTGATTTTGGAGCATCATTTTTGAACAGGAGCTTCAACCGTTTTGTGGCATATGAGAATTCCATAAGCCCCGGACCTGTCGATTTTGGTCAAAAATGAAAATTTCAAAAGTGCCCCAATTTCTGCTTTAAACTTTAGGTACTATCCCAAAATGTATCACTAAGGTGACAGAAGTTGATTTTGGAGCATCATTTTTGAACAGGAGCTTCAACCGTTTTGTGGCATATGAGAAATTCCCTAAGCCCCGGACCTGTCGATTTTGGTCAAAAATGAAAATTTCAAAAGTGCCCCAATTTCTGCTTTAAACTTTAGGTACTATCCCAAAATGTATCACTAAGGTGACAGAAGTTGATTTCGGAGCATCATTTTTGAACAGGAGCTTCAACCGTTTTGTGGCATATGAGAAATTCCCTAAGCCCCGGACCTGTCGATTTTGGTCAAAAATGAAAATTTCAAAAGTGCCCCAATTTCTGCTTTAAACTTTAGGTACTATCCCAAAATGTATCACTAAGGTGACAGAAGTTGATTTCGGAGCATCATTTTTGAACAGGAGCTTCAACCGTTTTGTGGCATATGAGAAATTCCCTAAGCTCCGAACCTGTCGATTTTGGTCAAAAATGAAAATTTCAAAAGTGCCCCAATTTCTGCTTTAAACTTTAGGTACTATCCCAAAATGTATCACTAAGGTGACAGAAGTTGATTTCGGAGCATCATTTTTGAACAGGAGCTTCAACCGTTTTGTGGCATATGAGAAATTCCCTAAGCCCTGGACCTGTCGATTTTAGTCCAAAATGAAAATTTCAAAAGTGCCCCAATTTCTGCTTTAAACTTTAGGTACTATCCCAAAATGTATCACTAAGGTGACAGAAGTTGATTTCGGAGCATCATTTTTGAACAGGAGCTTCAACCGTTTTGTGGCATATGAGAAATTCCCTAAGCCCCGGACTTGTCGATTTTGGTCCAAAATGAAAATTTCAAAAGTGCCCCAATTTCTGCTTTAAACTTTAGGTACTATCCCAAAATGTATCACTAAGGTGACAGAAGTTGATTTCGGAGCATCATTTTTGAACAGGAGCTTCAACCGTTTTGTGGCATATGATAAATTCCCTAAGCTCCGGACCTGTCGATTTTGGTCAAAAATTAAAATTTCAAAAGTGCCCCAATTTCTGCTTTAAACTTTAGGTACTATCCCAAAATGTATAACTAAGATGACAGAAGTTGATTTCGGAGCATCATTTTTGAACAGGAGCTTCAACCGTTTTGTGGCATATGAGAAATTCCCTAAGCCCCGGACCTGTCGATTTTGGTCCAAAATGAAAATTTCAAAAGTGCCCCAATTTCTGCTTTAAACTTTAGGTACTATCCCAAAATGTATCACTAAGGTGACAGAAGTTGATTTTGGAGCATCATTTTTGAACAGGAGCTTCAACCGTTTTGTGGCATATGAGAATTCCCTAAGCCCCAAACCTGTCAATTTTGGTCAAAAATGAAAATTTCAAAAGTGCCCCAATTTCTGCTTTAAACTTTAGGTACTATCCCAAAATGTATCACTAAGGTGACAGAAGTTGATTTCGGAGCATCATTTTTGAACAGGAGCTTCAACCGTTTTGTGGCATATGAGAAATTCCCTAAGCCCCGGACTTGTCGATTTTGGTCCAAAATGAAAATTTCAAAAGTGCCCCAATTTCTGCTTTAAACTTTAGGTACTATCCCAAAATGTATCACTAAGGTGACAGAAGTTGATTTCGGAGCATCATTTTTGAACAGGAGCTTCAACCGTTTTGTGGCATATGAGAAATTCCCTAAGCCCCGGACCTGTCGATTTTGGTCAAAAATGAAAATTTCAAAAGTGCCCCAATTTCTGCTTTAAACTTTAGGTACTATCCCAAAATGTATCACTAAGGTGACAGAAGTTGATTTCGGAGCATCATTTTTGAACAGGAGCTTCAACCGTTTTGTGGCATATGAGAAATTCCCTAAGCCCCGGACCTGTCGATTTTGGTCAAAAATGAAAATTTCAAAAGTGCCCCAATTTCTGCTTTAAACTTTAGGTACTATCCCAAAATGTATCACTAAGGTGACAGAAGTTGATTTCGGAGCATCATTTTTGAACAGGAGCTTCAACCATTTTGTGGCATATGAGAAATTCCCTAAGCCCTGGACCTGTCGATTTTAGTCCAAAATGAAAATTTCAAAAGTGCCCCAATTTCTGCTTTAAACTTTAGGTACTATCCCAAAATGTATCACTAAGGTGACAGAAGTTGATTTCGGAGCATCATTTTTGAACAGGAGCTTCAACCGTTTTGTGGCATATGAGAAATTCCCTAAGCCCCAAACCTGTCGATTTTGGTCAAAAATGAAAATTTCAAAAGTGCCCCAATTTCTGCTTTAAACTTTAGGTACTATCCCAAAATGTATCACTAAGGTGACAGAAGTTGATTTCGGAGCATCATTTTTGAACAGGAGCTTCAACCGTTTTGTGGCATATGAGAAATTCCCTAAGCCCCGGACTTGTCGATTTTGGTCCAAAATGAAAATTTCAAAAGTGCCCCAATTTCTGCTTTAAACTTTAGGTACTATCCCAAAATGTATCACTAAGGTGACAGAAGTTGATTTCGGAGCATCATTTTTGAACAGGAGCTTCAACCGTTTTGTGGCATATGATAAATTCCCTAAGTTTCGGACCTGTCGATTTTGGTCAAAAATGAAAATTTCAAAAGTGCCCCAATTTCTGCTTTAAACTTTAGGTACTATCCCAAAATGTATAACTAAGATGACAGAAGTTGATTTCGGAGCATCATTTTTGAACAGGAGCTTCAACCGTTTTGTGGCATATGAGAAATTCCCTAAGCCCCGGACCTGTCGATTTTGGTCCAAAATGAAAATTTCAAAAGTGCCCCAATTTCTGCTTTAAACTTTAGGTACTATCCCAAAATGTATCACTAAGGTGACAGAAGTTGATTTTGGAGCATCATTTTTGAACAGGAGCTTCAACCGTTTTGTGGCATATGAGAATTCCCTAAGCCCCAAACCTGTGTCGATTTTGGTCAAAAATGAAAATTTCAAAAGTGCCCCAATTTCTGCTTTAAACTTTAGGTACTATCCCAAAATGTATCACTAGGGTGACAGAAGTTGATTTCGGAGCATCATTTTTGAACAGGAGCTTCAACCGTTTTGTGGCATATGAGAAATTCCCTAAGCCCCGGACTTGTCGATGTTGGTCAAAAATGAAAATTTCAAAAGTGCCCCAATTTCTGCTTTAAACTTTAGGTACTATCCAAAATGTATCACTAAGGTGACAGAAGTTAATTTCGGAGCATCATTTTTGAACAGGAGCTTCAACCGTTTTGTGGCATATGAGAAATTCCCTAAACTCCGGACCTGTCGATTTTGGTCAAAAATGAAAATTTCAAAAGTGCCCCAATTTCTGCTTTAAACTTTAGGTACTATCCCAAAATGTATCACTAAGGTGACAGAAGTTGATTTCGGAGCATCATTTTTGAACAGGAGCTTCAACCGTTTTGTGGCATATGAGAATTCCATAAGCCCCGGACCTGTCGATTTTGGTCAAAAATGAAAATTCAAAAGTGCCCCAATTTCTGCTTTAAACTTTAGGTTCTATCCCAAAATGTATCACTAAGGTGACAGAAGTTGATTTCGGAGCATCATTTTTGAACAGGAGCTTCAACCGTTTTGTGGCATATGATACATTCCCTAAGTTTCGGACCTGTCGATTTTGGTCAAAAATGAAAATTTCAAAAGTGCCCCAATTTCTGCTTTAAACTTTAGGTACTATCCCAAAATGTATAACTAAGATGACAGAAGTTGATTTCGGAGCATCATTTTTGAACAGGAGCTTCAACCGTTTTGTGGCATATGAGAAATTCCCTAAGCCCCGGACCTGTCGATTTTGGTCCAAAATGAAAATTTCAAAAGTGCCCCAATTTCTGCTTTAAACTTTAGGTACTATCCCAAAATGTATCACTAAGGTGACAGAAGTTGATTTTGGAGCATCATTTTTGAACAGGAGCTTCAACCGTTTTGTGGCATATGAGAATTCCCTAAGCCCCAAACCTGTCGATTTTGGTCAAAAATGAAAATTTCAAAAGTGCCCCAATTTCTGCTTTAAACTTTAGGTACTATCCCAAAATGTATCACTAGGGTGACAGAAGTTGATTTCGGAGCATCATTTTTGAACAGGAGCTTCAACCGTTTTGTGGCATATGAGAAATTCCCTAAGCCCCGGACTTGTCGATGTTGGTCAAAAATGAAAATTTCAAAAGTGCCCCAATTTCTGCTTTAAACTTTAGGTACTATCCCAAAATGTATCACTAAGGTGACAGAAGTTAATTTCGGAGCATCATTTTTGAACAGGAGCTTCAACCGTTTTGTGGCATATGAGAAATTCCCTAAACTCCGGACCTGTCGATTTTGGTCAAAAATGAAAATTTCAAAAGTGCCCCAATTTCTGCTTTAAACTTTAGGTACTATCCCAAAATGTATCACTAAGGTGACAGAAGTTGATTTCGGAGCATCATTTTTGAACAGGAGCTTCAACCGTTTTGTGGCATATGAGAATTCCATAAGCCCCGGACCTGTCGATTTTGGTCAAAAATGAAAATTTCAAAAGTGCCCCAATTTCTGCTTTAAACTTTAGGTTCTATCCCAAAATGTATCACTAAGGTGACAGAAGTTGATTTTGGAGCATCATTTTTGAACAGGAGCTTCAACCGTTCTGTGGCATATGAGAAATTCCCTAAGCCCCGGACCTGTCGATTTTGGTCAAAAATGAAAATTTCAAAAGTGCCCCAATTTCTGCTTTAAACTTTAGGTACTATCCCAAAATGTATCACTAAGGTGACAGAAGTTGATTTTGGAGCATCATTTTTGAACAGGAGCTTCAACCGTTTTGTGGCATATGAGAATTCCCTAAGCCCCGGACCTGTCGATTTTGGTCAAAAATGAAAATTTCAAAAGTGCCCCAATTTCTGCTTTAAACTTTAGGTACTATCCCAAAATGTATCACTAAGGTGACAGAAGTTGATTTCGGAGCATCATTTTTGAACAGGAGCTTCAACCGTTTTGTGGCATATGAGAATTCCATAAGCCCCGGACCTGTCGATTTTGGTCAAAAATGAAAATTTCAAAAGTGCCCCAATTTCTGCTTTAAACTTTAGGTACTATCCCAAAATGTATCACTAAGGTGACAGAAGTTGATTTTGGAGCATCATTTTTGAACAGGAGCTTCAACCGTTTTGTGGCATATGAGAATTCCATAAGCCCCGGACCTGTCGATTTTGGTCAAAAATGAAAATTTCAAAAGTGCCCCAATTTCTGCTTTAAACTTTAGGTACTATCCCAAAATGTATCACTAAGGTGACAGAAGTTGATTTTGGAGCATCATTTTTGAACAGGAGCTTCAACCGTTTTGTGGCATATGAGAATTCCCTAAGCCCCGGACCTGTCGATTTTGGTCAAAAATGAAAATTTCAAAAGTGCCCCAATTTCTGCTTTAAACTTTAGGTACTATCCCAAAATGTATCACTAAGGTGACAGAAGTTGATTTCGGAGCATCATTTTTGAACAGGAGCTTCAACCGTTTTGTGGCATATGAGAATTCCATAAGCCCCGGACCTGTCGATTTTGGTCAAAAATGAAAATTTCAAAAGTGCCCCAATTTCTGCTTTAAACTTTAGGTACTATCCCAAAATGTATCACTAAGGTGACAGAAGTTGATTTTGGAGCATCATTTTTGAACAGGAGCTTCAACCGTTTTGTGGCATATGAGAATTCCATAAGCCCCGGACCTGTCGATTTTGGTCAAAAATGAAAATTTCAAAAGTGCCCCAATTTCTGCTTTAAACTTTAGGTACTATCCCAAAATGTATCACTAAGGTGACAGAAGTTGATTTTGGAGCATCATTTTTGAACAGGAGCTTCAACCGTTTTGTGGCATATGAGAAATTCCCTAAGCCCCGGACCTGTCGATTTTGGTCAAAAATGAAAATTTCAAAAGTGCCCCAATTTCTGCTTTAAACTTTAGGTACTATCCCAAAATGTATCACTAAGGTGACAGAAGTTGATTTCGGAGCATCATTTTTGAACAGGAGCTTCAACCGTTTTGTGGCATATGAGAAATTCCCTAAGCCCCGGACCTGTCGATTTTGGTCAAAAATGAAAATTTCAAAAGTGCCCCAATTTCTGCTTTAAACTTTAGGTACTATCCCAAAATGTATCACTAAGGTGACAGAAGTTGATTTCGGAG
Source organism: Pseudophryne corroboree (assembly GCF_028390025.1). Taxonomy (NCBI): domain Eukaryota; kingdom Metazoa; phylum Chordata; class Amphibia; order Anura; family Myobatrachidae; genus Pseudophryne; species Pseudophryne corroboree. The sequence continues at coordinate 210,171 of NW_026970366.1, forward strand.
CATCATTTTTGAACAGGAGCTTCAACCGTTTTGTGGCATATGAGAAATTCCCTAAGCCCCGGACCTGTCGATTTTGGTCAAAAATGAAAATTTCAAAAGTGCCCCAATTTCTGCTTTAAACTTTAGGTACTATCCCAAAATGTATCACTAAGGTGACAGAAGTTGATTACGGAGCATCATTTTTGAACAGGAGATTCTACCGTTTTGTGGCATATGAGAAATTCCCTAAGCCCCGGACCTGTCGATTTTGGTCAAAAATGAAAATTTCAAAAGTGCCCCAATGTCTGCTTTAAACTTTAGGTACTATCCCAAAATGTATCACTAAGGTGACAGAAGTTGATTTCGGAGCATCATTGTTGAACAGGAGCTTCAACCGTTTTGTGGCATATGAGAATTCCATAAGCCCCGGACCTGTCGATTTTGGTCAAAAATGAAAATTTCAAAAGTGCCCCAATTTCTGCTTTAAACTTTAGGTACTATCCCAAAATGTATCACTAAGGTGACAGAAGTTGATTTCGGAGCATCATTTTTGAACAGGAGCTTCAACCGTTTTGTGGCATATGAGAATTCCATAAGCCCCGGACCTGTCGATTTTGGTCAAAAATGAAAATTTCAAAAGTGCCCCAATTTCTGCTTTAAACTTTAGGTACTATCCCAAAATGTATCACTAAGGTGACAGAAGTTGATTTTGGAGCATCATTTTTGAACAGGAGCTTCAACCGTTTTGTGGCATATGAGAATTCCATAAGCCCCGGACCTGTCGATTTTGGTCAAAAATGAAAATTTCAAAAGTGCCCCAATTTCTGCTTTAAACTTTAGGTACTATCCCAAAATGTATCACTAAGGTGACAGAAGTTGATTTTGGAGCATCATTTTTGAACAGGAGCTTCAACCGTTTTGTGGCATATGAGAAATTCCCTAAGCCCCGGACCTGTCGATTTTGGTCAAAAATGAAAATTTCAAAAGTGCCCCAATTTCTGCTTTAAACTTTAGGTACTATCCCAAAATGTATCACTAAGGTGACAGAAGTTGATTTCGGAGCATCATTTTTGAACAGGAGCTTCAACCGTTTTGTGGCATATGAGAAATTCCCTAAGCCCCGGACCTGTCGATTTTGGTCAAAAATGAAAATTTCAAAAGTGCCCCAATTTCTGCTTTAAACTTTAGGTACTATCCCAAAATGTATCACTAAGGTGACAGAAGTTGATTTCGGAGCATCATTTTTGAACAGGAGCTTCAACCGTTTTGTGGCATATGAGAAATTCCCTAAGCCCTGGACCTGTCGATTTTAGTCCAAAATGAAAATTTCAAAAGTGCCCCAATTTCTGCTTTAAACTTTAGGTACTATCCCAAAATGTATCACTAAGGTGACAGAAGTTGATTTCGGAGCATCATTTTTGAACAGGAGCTTCAACCGTTTTGTGGCATATGAGAAATTCCCTAAGCCCCGGACTTGTCGATTTTGGTCCAAAATGAAAATTTCAAAAGTGCCCCAATTTCTGCTTTAAACTTTAGGTACTATCCCAAAATGTATCACTAAGGTGACAGAAGTTGATTTCGGAGCATCATTTTTGAACAGGAGCTTCAACCGTTTTGTGGCATATGAGAAATTCCCTAAGCCCCGGACCTGTCGATTTTGGTCAAAAATGAAAATTTCAAAAGTGCCCCAATTTCTGCTTTAAACTTTAGGTTCTATCCCAAAATGTATCACTAAGGTGACAGAAGTTGATTTTGGAGCATCATTTTTGAACAGGAGCTTCAACCGTTCTGTGGCATATGAGAAATTCCCTAAGCCCCGGACCTGTCGATTTTGGTCAAAAATGAAAATTTCAAAAGTGCCCCAATTTCTGCTTTAAACTTTAGGTACTATCCCAAAATGTATCACTAAGGTGACAGAAGTTGATTTTGGAGCATCATTTTTGAACAGGAGCTTCAACCGTTTTGTGGCATATGAGAATTCCCTAAGCCCCGGACCTGTCGATTTTGGTCAAAAATGAAAATTTCAAAAGTGCCCCAATTTCTGCTTTAAACTTTAGGTACTATCCCAAAATGTATCACTAAGGTGACAGAAGTTGATTTCGGAGCATCATTTTTGAACAGGAGCTTCAACCGTTTTGTGGCATATGAGAATTCCATAAGCCCCGGACCTGTCGATTTTGGTCAAAAATGAAAATTTCAAAAGTGCCCCAATTTCTGCTTTAAACTTTAGGTACTATCCCAAAATGTATCACTAAGGTGACAGAAGTTGATTTTGGAGCATCATTTTTGAACAGGAGCTTCAACCGTTTTGTGGCATATGAGAATTCCATAAGCCCCGGACCTGTCGATTTTGGTCAAAAATGAAAATTTCAAAAGTGCCCCAATTTCTGCTTTAAACTTTAGGTACTATCCCAAAATGTATCACTAAGGTGACAGAAGTTGATTTTGGAGCATCATTTTTGAACAGGAGCTTCAACCGTTTTGTGGCATATGAGAATTCCCTAAGCCCCGGACCTGTCGATTTTGGTCAAAAATGAAAATTTCAAAAGTGCCCCAATTTCTGCTTTAAACTTTAGGTACTATCCCAAAATGTATCACTAAGGTGACAGAAGTTGATTTCGGAGCATCATTTTTGAACAGGAGCTTCAACCGTTTTGTGGCATATGAGAATTCCATAAGCCCCGGACCTGTCGATTTTGGTCAAAAATGAAAATTTCAAAAGTGCCCCAATTTCTGCTTTAAACTTTAGGTACTATCCCAAAATGTATCACTAAGGTGACAGAAGTTGATTTTGGAGCATCATTTTTGAACAGGAGCTTCAACCGTTTTGTGGCATATGAGAATTCCATAAGCCCCGGACCTGTCGATTTTGGTCAAAAATGAAAATTTCAAAAGTGCCCCAATTTCTGCTTTAAACTTTAGGTACTATCCCAAAATGTATCACTAAGGTGACAGAAGTTGATTTTGGAGCATCATTTTTGAACAGGAGCTTCAACCGTTTTGTGGCATATGAGAAATTCCCTAAGCCCCGGACCTGTCGATTTTGGTCAAAAATGAAAATTTCAAAAGTGCCCCAATTTCTGCTTTAAACTTTAGGTACTATCCCAAAATGTATCACTAAGGTGACAGAAGTTGATTTCGGAGCATCATTTTTGAACAGGAGCTTCAACCGTTTTGTGGCATATGAGAAATTCCCTAAGCCCCGGACCTGTCGATTTTGGTCAAAAATGAAAATTTCAAAAGTGCCCCAATTTCTGCTTTAAACTTTAGGTACTATCCCAAAATGTATCACTAAGGTGACAGAAGTTGATTTCGGAGCATCATTTTTGAACAGGAGCTTCAACCGTTTTGTGGCATATGAGAAATTCCCTAAGCCCCGGACCTGTCGATTTTGGTCAAAAATGAAAATTTCAAAAGTGCCCCAATTTCTGCTTTAAACTTTAGGTACTATCCCAAAATGTATCACTAAGGTGACAGAAGTTGATTACGGAGCATCATTTTTGAACAGGAGATTCTACCGTTTTGTGGCATATGAGAAATTCCCTAAGCCCCGGACCTGTCGATTTTGGTCAAAAATGAAAATTTCAAAAGTGCCCCAATGTCTGCTTTAAACTTTAGGTACTATCCCAAAATGTATCACTAAGGTGACAGAAGTTGATTTCGGAGCATCATTGTTGAACAGGAGCTTCAACCGTTTTGTGGCATATGAGAATTCCATAAGCCCCGGACCTGTCGATTTTGGTCAAAAATGAAAATTTCAAAAGTGCCCCAATTTCTGCTTTAAACTTTAGGTACTATCCCAAAATGTATCACTAAGGTGACAGAAGTTGATTTCGGAGCATCATTTTTGAACAGGAGCTTCAACCGTTTTGTGGCATATGAGAATTCCATAAGCCCCGGACCTGTCGATTTTGGTCAAAAATGAAAATTTCAAAAGTGCCCCAATTTCTGCTTTAAACTTTAGGTACTATCCCAAAATGTATCACTAAGGTGACAGAAGTTGATTTTGGAGCATCATTTTTGAACAGGAGCTTCAACCGTTTTGTGGCATATGAGAATTCCATAAGCCCCGGACCTGTCGATTTTGGTCAAAAATGAAAATTTCAAAAGTGCCCCAATTTCTGCTTTAAACTTTAGGTACTATCCCAAAATGTATCACTAAGGTGACAGAAGTTGATTTTGGAGCATCATTTTTGAACAGGAGCTTCAACCGTTTTGTGGCATATGAGAAATTCCCTAAGCCCCGGACCTGTCGATTTTGGTCAAAAATGAAAATTTCAAAAGTGCCCCAATTTCTGCTTTAAACTTTAGGTACTATCCCAAAATGTATCACTAAGGTGACAGAAGTTGATTTCGGAGCATCATTTTTGAACAGGAGCTTCAACCGTTTTGTGGCATATGAGAAATTCCCTAAGCCCCGGACCTGTCGATTTTGGTCAAAAATGAAAATTTCAAAAGTGCCCCAATTTCTGCTTTAAACTTTAGGTACTATCCCAAAATGTATCACTAAGGTGACAGAAGTTGATTTCGGAGCATCATTTTTGAACAGGAGCTTCAACCGTTTTGTGGCATATGAGAAATTCCCTAAGCCCTGGACCTGTCGATTTTAGTCCAAAATGAAAATTTCAAAAGTGCCCCAATTTCTGCTTTAAACTTTAGGTACTATCCCAAAATGTATCACTAAGGTGACAGAAGTTGATTTCGGAGCATCATTTTTGAACAGGAGCTTCAACCGTTTTGTGGCATATGAGAAATTCCCTAAGCCCCGGACTTGTCGATTTTGGTCCAAAATGAAAATTTCAAAAGTGCCCCAATTTCTGCTTTAAACTTTAGGTACTATCCCAAAATGTATCACTAAGGTGACAGAAGTTGATTTCGGAGCATCATTTTTGAACAGGAGCTTCAACCGTTTTGTGGCATATGATAAATTCCCTAAGCTCCGGACCTGTCGATTTTGGTCAAAAATGAAAATTTCAAAAGTGCCCCAATTTCTGCTTTAAACTTTAGGTACTATCCCAAAATGTATAACTAAGATGACAGAAGTTGATTTCGGAGCATCATTTTTGAACAGGAGCTTCAACCGTTTTGTGGCATATGAGAAATTCCCTAAGCCCCGGACCTGTCGATTTTGGTCCAAAATGAAAATTTCAAAAGTGCCCCAATTTCTGCTTTAAACTTTAGGTACTATCCCAAAATGTATCACTAAGGTGACAGAAGTTGATTTTGGAGCATCATTTTTGAACAGGAGCTTCAACCGTTTTGTGGCATATGAGAATTCCCTAAGCCCCAAACCTGTCAATTTTGGTCCAAAATGAAAATTTCAAAAGTGCCCCAATTTCTGCTTTAAACTTTAGGTACTATCCCAAAATGTATCACTAAGGTGACAGAAGTTGATTTCGGAGCATCATTTTTGAACAGGAGCTTCAACCGTTTTGTGGCATATGAGAAATTCCCTAAGCCCCGGACCTGTCGATTTTGGTCAAAAATGAAAATTTCAAAAGTGCCCCAATTTCTGCTTTAAACTTTAGGTACTATCCCAAAATGTATCACTAAGGTGACAGAAGTTGATTTCGGAGCATCATTTTTGAACAGGAGCTTCAACCGTTTTGTGGCATATGAGAAATTCCCTAAGCCCCGGACCTGTCGATTTTGGTCAAAAATGAAAATTTCAAAAGTGCCCCAATTTCTGCTTTAAACTTTAGGTACTATCCCAAAATGTATCACTAAGGTGACAGAAGTTGATTTCGGAGCATCATTTTTGAACAGGAGCTTCAACCGTTTTGTGGCATATGAGAAATTCCCTAAGCCCTGGACCTGTCGATTTTAGTCCAAAATGAAAATTTCAAAAGTGCCCCAATTTCTGCTTTAAACTTTAGGTACTATCCCAAAATGTATCACTAAGGTGACAGAAGTTGATTTCGGAGCATCATTTTTGAACAGGAGCTTCAACCGTTTTGTGGCATATGAGAAATTCCCTAAGCCCCGGACCTGTCGATTTTGGTCAAAAATGAAAATTTCAAAAGTGCCCCAATTTCTGCTTTAAACTTTAGGTACTATCCCAAAATGTATCACTAAGGTGACAGAAGTTGATTTCGGAGCATCATTTTTGAACAGGAGCTTCAACCGTTTTGTGGCATATGAGAAATTCCCTAAGCCCCGGACCTGTCGATTTTGGTCAAAAATGAAAATTTCAAAAGTGCCCCAATTTCTGCTTTAAACTTTAGGTACTATCCCAAAATGTATCACTAAGGTGACAGAAGTTGATTACGGAGCATCATTTTTGAACAGGAGATTCTACCGTTTTGTGGCATATGAGAAATTCCCTAAGCCCCGGACCTGTCGATTTTGGTCAAAAATGAAAATTTCAAAAGTGCCCCAATGTCTGCTTTAAACTTTAGGTACTATCCCAAAATGTATCACTAAGGTGACAGAAGTTGATTTCGGAGCATCATTGTTGAACAGGAGCTTCAACCGTTTTGTGGCATATGAGAATTCCATAAGCCCCGGACCTGTCGATTTTGGTCAAAAATGAAAATTTCAAAAGTGCCCCAATTTCTGCTTTAAACTTTAGGTACTATCCCAAAATGTATCACTAAGGTGACAGAAGTTGATTTCGGAGCATCATTTTTGAACAGGAGCTTCAACCGTTTTGTGGCATATGAGAATTCCATAAGCCCCGGACCTGTCGATTTTGGTCAAAAATGAAAATTTCAAAAGTGCCCCAATTTCTGCTTTAAACTTTAGGTACTATCCCAAAATGTATCACTAAGGTGACAGAAGTTGATTTTGGAGCATCATTTTTGAACAGGAGCTTCAACCGTTTTGTGGCATATGAGAATTCCATAAGCCCCGGACCTGTCGATTTTGGTCAAAAATGAAAATTTCAAAAGTGCCCCAATTTCTGCTTTAAACTTTAGGTACTATCCCAAAATGTATCACTAAGGTGACAGAAGTTGATTTTGGAGCATCATTTTTGAACAGGAGCTTCAACCGTTTTGTGGCATATGAGAAATTCCCTAAGCCCCGGACCTGTCGATTTTGGTCAAAAATGAAAATTTCAAAAGTGCCCCAATTTCTGCTTTAAACTTTAGGTACTATCCCAAAATGTATCACTAAGGTGACAGAAGTTGATTTCGGAGCATCATTTTTGAACAGGAGCTTCAACCGTTTTGTGGCATATGAGAAATTCCCTAAGCCCCGGACCTGTCGATTTTGGTCAAAAATGAAAATTTCAAAAGTGCCCCAATTTCTGCTTTAAACTTTAGGTACTATCCCAAAATGTATCACTAAGGTGACAGAAGTTGATTTCGGAGCATCATTTTTGAACAGGAGCTTCAACCGTTTTGTGGCATATGAGAAATTCCCTAAGCTCCGAACCTGTCGATTTTGGTCAAAAATGAAAATTTCAAAAGTGCCCCAATTTCTGCTTTAAACTTTAGGTACTATCCCAAAATGTATCACTAAGGTGACAGAAGTTGATTTCGGAGCATCATTTTTGAACAGGAGCTTCAACCGTTTTGTGGCATATGAGAAATTCCCTAAGCCCTGGACCTGTCGATTTTAGTCCAAAATGAAAATTTCAAAAGTGCCCCAATTTCTGCTTTAAACTTTAGGTACTATCCCAAAATGTATCACTAAGGTGACAGAAGTTGATTTCGGAGCATCATTTTTGAACAGGAGCTTCAACCGTTTTGTGGCATATGAGAAATTCCCTAAGCCCCGGACTTGTCGATTTTGGTCCAAAATGAAAATTTCAAAAGTGCCCCAATTTCTGCTTTAAACTTTAGGTACTATCCCAAAATGTATCACTAAGGTGACAGAAGTTGATTTCGGAGCATCATTTTTGAACAGGAGCTTCAACCGTTTTGTGGCATATGATAAATTCCCTAAGCTCCGGACCTGTCGATTTTGGTCAAAAATTAAAATTTCAAAAGTGCCCCAATTTCTGCTTTAAACTTTAGGTACTATCCCAAAATGTATAACTAAGATGACAGAAGTTGATTTCGGAGCATCATTTTTGAACAGGAGCTTCAACCGTTTTGTGGCATATGAGAAATTCCCTAAGCCCCGGACCTGTCGATTTTGGTCCAAAATGAAAATTTCAAAAGTGCCCCAATTTCTGCTTTAAACTTTAGGTACTATCCCAAAATGTATCACTAAGGTGACAGAAGTTGATTTTGGAGCATCATTTTTGAACAGGAGCTTCAACCGTTTTGTGGCATATGAGAATTCCCTAAGCCCCAAACCTGTCAATTTTGGTCAAAAATGAAAATTTCAAAAGTGCCCCAATTTCTGCTTTAAACTTTAGGTACTATCCCAAAATGTATCACTAAGGTGACAGAAGTTGATTTCGGAGCATCATTTTTGAACAGGAGCTTCAACCGTTTTGTGGCATATGAGAAATTCCCTAAGCCCCGGACTTGTCGATTTTGGTCCAAAATGAAAATTTCAAAAGTGCCCCAATTTCTGCTTTAAACTTTAGGTACTATCCCAAAATGTATCACTAAGGTGACAGAAGTTGATTTCGGAGCATCATTTTTGAACAGGAGCTTCAACCGTTTTGTGGCATATGAGAAATTCCCTAAGCCCCGGACCTGTCGATTTTGGTCAAAAATGAAAATTTCAAAAGTGCCCCAATTTCTGCTTTAAACTTTAGGTACTATCCCAAAATGTATCACTAAGGTGACAGAAGTTGATTTCGGAGCATCATTTTTGAACAGGAGCTTCAACCGTTTTGTGGCATATGAGAAATTCCCTAAGCCCCGGACCTGTCGATTTTGGTCAAAAATGAAAATTTCAAAAGTGCCCCAATTTCTGCTTTAAACTTTAGGTACTATCCCAAAATGTATCACTAAGGTGACAGAAGTTGATTTCGGAGCATCATTTTTGAACAGGAGCTTCAACCATTTTGTGGCATATGAGAAATTCCCTAAGCCCTGGACCTGTCGATTTTAGTCCAAAATGAAAATTTCAAAAGTGCCCCAATTTCTGCTTTAAACTTTAGGTACTATCCCAAAATGTATCACTAAGGTGACAGAAGTTGATTTCGGAGCATCATTTTTGAACAGGAGCTTCAACCGTTTTGTGGCATATGAGAAATTCCCTAAGCCCCAAACCTGTCGATTTTGGTCAAAAATGAAAATTTCAAAAGTGCCCCAATTTCTGCTTTAAACTTTAGGTACTATCCCAAAATGTATCACTAAGGTGACAGAAGTTGATTTCGGAGCATCATTTTTGAACAGGAGCTTCAACCGTTTTGTGGCATATGAGAAATTCCCTAAGCCCCGGACTTGTCGATTTTGGTCCAAAATGAAAATTTCAAAAGTGCCCCAATTTCTGCTTTAAACTTTAGGTACTATCCCAAAATGTATCACTAAGGTGACAGAAGTTGATTTCGGAGCATCATTTTTGAACAGGAGCTTCAACCGTTTTGTGGCATATGATAAATTCCCTAAGTTTCGGACCTGTCGATTTTGGTCAAAAATGAAAATTTCAAAAGTGCCCCAATTTCTGCTTTAAACTTTAGGTACTATCCCAAAATGTATAACTAAGATGACAGAAGTTGATTTCGGAGCATCATTTTTGAACAGGAGCTTCAACCGTTTTGTGGCATATGAGAAATTCCCTAAGCCCCGGACCTGTCGATTTTGGTCCAAAATGAAAATTTCAAAAGTGCCCCAATTTCTGCTTTAAACTTTAGGTACTATCCCAAAATGTATCACTAAGGTGACAGAAGTTGATTTTGGAGCATCATTTTTGAACAGGAGCTTCAACCGTTTTGTGGCATATGAGAATTCCCTAAGCCCCAAACCTGTCGATTTTGGTCAAAAATGAAAATTTCAAAAGTGCCCCAATTTCTGCTTTAAACTTTAGGTACTATCCCAAAATGTATCACTAGGGTGACAGAAGTTGATTTCGGAGCATCATTTTTGAACAGGAGCTTCAACCGTTTTGTGGCATATGAGAAATTCCCTAAGCCCCGGACTTGTCGATGTTGGTCAAAAATGAAAATTTCAAAAGTGCCCCAATTTCTGCTTTAAACTTTAGGTACTATCCCAAAATGTATCACTAAGGTGACAGAAGTTAATTTCGGAGCATCATTTTTGAACAGGAGCTTCAACCGTTTTGTGGCATATGAGAAATTCCCTAAACTCCGGACCTGTCGATTTTGGTCAAAAATGAAAATTTCAAAAGTGCCCCAATTTCTGCTTTAAACTTTAGGTACTATCCCAAAATGTATCACTAAGGTGACAGAAGTTGATTTCGGAGCATCATTTTTGAACAGGAGCTTCAACCGTTTTGTGGCATATGAGAATTCCATAAGCCCCGGACCTGTCGATTTTGGTCAAAAATGAAAATTTCAAAAGTGCCCCAATTTCTGCTTTAAACTTTAGGTTCTATCCCAAAATGTATCACTAAGGTGACAGAAGTTGATTTCGGAGCATCATTTTTGAACAGGAGCTTCAACCGTTTTGTGGCATATGATACATTCCCTAAGTTTCGGACCTGTCGATTTTGGTCAAAAATGAAAATTTCAAAAGTGCCCCAATTTCTGCTTTAAACTTTAGGTACTATCCCAAAATGTATAACTAAGATGACAGAAGTTGATTTCGGAGCATCATTTTTGAACAGGAGCTTCAACCGTTTTGTGGCATATGAGAAATTCCCTAAGCCCCGGACCTGTCGATTTTGGTCCAAAATGAAAATTTCAAAAGTGCCCCAATTTCTGCTTTAAACTTTAGGTACTATCCCAAAATGTATCACTAAGGTGACAGAAGTTGATTTTGGAGCATCATTTTTGAACAGGAGCTTCAACCGTTTTGTGGCATATGAGAATTCCCTAAGCCCCAAACCTGTCGATTTTGGTCAAAAATGAAAATTTCAAAAGTGCCCCAATTTCTGCTTTAAACTTTAGGTACTATCCCAAAATGTATCACTAGGGTGACAGAAGTTGATTTCGGAGCATCATTTTTGAACAGGAGCTTCAACCGTTTTGTGGCATATGAGAAATTCCCTAAGCCCCGGACTTGTCGATGTTGGTCAAAAATGAAAATTTCAAAAGTGCCCCAATTTCTGCTTTAAACTTTAGGTACTATCCCAAAATGTATCACTAAGGTGACAGAAGTTAATTTCGGAGCATCATTTTTGAACAGGAGCTTCAACCGTTTTGTGGCATATGAGAAATTCCCTAAACTCCGGACCTGTCGATTTTGGTCAAAAATGAAAATTTCAAAAGTGCCCCAATTTCTGCTTTAAACTTTAGGTACTATCCCAAAATGTATCACTAAGGTGACAGAAGTTGATTTCGGAGCATCATTTTTGAACAGGAGCTTCAACCGTTTTGTGGCATATGAGAATTCCATAAGCCCCGGACCTGTCGATTTTGGTCAAAAATGAAAATTTCAAAAGTGCCCCAATTTCTGCTTTAAACTTTAGGTTCTATCCCAAAATGTATCACTAAGGTGACAGAAGTTTATTTTGGAGCATCATTTTTGAACAGGAGCTTCAACCGTTCTGTGGCATATGAGAAATTCCCTAAGCCCCGGACCTGTCGATTTTGGTCAAAAATGAAAATTTCAAAAGTGCCCCAATTTCTGCTTTAAACTTTAGGTACTATCCCAAAATGTATCACTAAGGTGACAGAAGTTGATTTTGGAGCATCATTTTTGAACAGGAGCTTCAACCGTTTTGTGGCATATGAGAATTCCCTAAGCCCCGGACCTGTCGATTTTGGTCAAAAATGAAAATTTCAAAAGTGCCCCAATTTCTGCTTTAAACTTTAGGTACTATCCCAAAATGTATCACTAAGGTGACAGAAGTTGATTTCGGAGCATCATTTTTGAACAGGAGCTTCAACCGTTTTGTGGCATATGAGAATTCCATAAGCCCCGGACCTGTCGATTTTGGTCAAAAATGAAAATTTCAAAAGTGCCCCAATTTCTGCTTTAAACTTTAGGTACTATCCCAAAATGTATCACTAAGGTGACAGAAGTTGATTTTGGAGCATCATTTTTGAACAGGAGCTTCAACCGTTTTGTGGCATATGAGAATTCCATAAGCCCCGGACCTGTCGATTTTGGTCAAAAATGAAAATTTCAAAAGTGCCCCAATTTCTGCTTTAAACTTTAGGTACTATCCCAAAATGTATCACTAAGGTGACAGAAGTTGATTTTGGAGCATCATTTTTGAACAGGAGCTTCAACCGTTTTGTGGCATATGAGAATTCCCTAAGCCCCGGACCTGTCGATTTTGGTCAAAAATGAAAATTTCAAAAGTGCCCCAATTTCTGCTTTAAACTTTAGGTACTATCCCAAAATGTATCACTAAGGTGACAGAAGTTGATTTCGGAGCATCATTTTTGAACAGGAGCTTCAACCGTTTTGTGGCATATGAGAATTCCATAAGCCCCGGACCTGTCGATTTTGGTCAAAAATGAAAATTTCAAAAGTGCCCCAATTTCTGCTTTAAACTTTAGGTACTATCCCAAAATGTATCACTAAGGTGACAGAAGTTGATTTTGGAGCATCATTTTTGAACAGGAGCTTCAACCGTTTTGTGGCATATGAGAATTCCATAAGCCCCGGACCTGTCGATTTTGGTCAAAAATGAAAATTTCAAAAGTGCCCCAATTTCTGCTTTAAACTTTAGGTACTATCCCAAAATGTATCACTAAGGTGACAGAAGTTGATTTTGGAGCATCATTTTTGAACAGGAGCTTCAACCGTTTTGTGGCATATGAGAAATTCCCTAAGCCCCGGACCTGTCGATTTTGGTCAAAAATGAAAATTTCAAAAGTGCCCCAATTTCTGCTTTAAACTTTAGGTACTATCCCAAAATGTATCACTAAGGTGACAGAAGTTGATTTCGGAGCATCATTTTTGAACAGGAGCTTCAACCGTTTTGTGGCATATGAGAAATTCCCTAAGCCCCGGACCTGTCGATTTTGGTCAAAAATGAAAATTTCAAAAGTGCCCCAATTTCTGCTTTAAACTTTAGGTACTATCCCAAAATGTATCACTAAGGTGACAGAAGTTGATTTCGGAGCATCATTTTTGAACAGGAGCTTCAACCGTTTTGTGGCATATGAGAAATTCCCTAAGCCCCGGACCTGTCGATTTTGGTCAAAAATGAAAATTTCAAAAGTGCCCCAATTTCTGCTTTAAACTTTAGGTACTATCCCAAAATGTATCACTAAGGTGACAGAAGTTGATTACGGAGCATCATTTTTGAACAGGAGATTCTACCGTTTTGTGGCATATGAGAAATTCCCTAAGCCCCGGACCTGTCGATTTTGGTCAAAAATGAAAATTTCAAAAGTGCCCCAATTTCTGCTTTAAACTTTAGGTACTATCCCAAAATGTATCACTAAGGTGACAGAAGTTGATTTCGGAGCATCATTTTTGAACAGGAGCTTCAACCGTTTTGTGGCATATGAGAATTCCATAAGCCCCGGACCTGTCGATTTTGGTCAAAAATGAAAATTTCAAAAGTGCCCCAATTTCTGCTTTAAACTTTAGGTACTATCCCAAAATGTATCACTAAGGTGACAGAAGTTGATTTTGGAGCATCATTTTTGAACAGGAGCTTCAACCGTTTTGTGGCATATGAGAAATTCCCTAAGCCCCGGACCTGTCGATTTTGGTCAAAAATGAAAATTTCAAAAGTGCCCCAATTTCTGCTTTAAACTTTAGGTACTATCCCAAAATGTATCACTAAGGTGACAGAAGTTGATTTCGGAGCATCATTTTTGAACAGGAGCTTCAACCGTTTTGTGGCATATGAGAAATTCCCTAAGCCCCGGACTTGTCGATTTTGGTCCAAAATGAAAATTTCAAAAGTGCCCCAATTTCTGCTTTAAACTTTAGGTACTATCCCAAAATGTATCACTAAGGTGACAGAAGTTGATTTCGGAGCATCATTTTTGAACAGGAGCTTCAACCGTTTTGTGGCATATGAGAAATTCCCTAAGCCCCGGACCTGTCGATTTTGGTCAAAAATGAAAATTTCAAAAGTGCCCCAATTTCTGCTTTAAACTTTAGGTTCTATCCCAAAATGTATCACTAAGGTGACAGAAGTTGATTTTGGAGCATCATTTTTGAACAGGAGCTTCAACCGTTCTGTGGCATATGAGAAATTCCCTAAGCCCCGGACCTGTCGATTTTGGTCAAAAATGAAAATTTCAAAAGTGCCCCAATTTCTGCTTTAAACTTTAGGTACTATCCCAAAATGTATCACTAAGGTGACAGAAGTTGATTTTGGAGCATCATTTTTGAACAGGAGCTTCAACCGTTTTGTGGCATATGAGAATTCCCTAAGCCCCGGACCTGTCGATTTTGGTCAAAAATGAAAATTTCAAAAGTGCCCCAATTTCTGCTTTAAACTTTAGGTACTATCCCAAAATGTATCACTAAGGTGACAGAAGTTGATTTCGGAGCATCATTTTTGAACAGGAGCTTCAACCGTTTTGTGGCATATGAGAATTCCATAAGCCCCGGACCTGTCGATTTTGGTCAAAAATGAAAATTTCAAAAGTGCCCCAATTTCTGCTTTAAACTTTAGGTACTATCCCAAAATGTATCACTAAGGTGACAGAAGTTGATTTTGGAGCATCATTTTTGAACAGGAGCTTCAACCGTTTTGTGGCATATGAGAATTCCATAAGCCCCGGACCTGTCGATTTTGGTCAAAAATGAAAATTTCAAAAGTGCCCCAATTTCTGCTTTAAACTTTAGGTACTATCCCAAAATGTATCACTAAGGTGACAGAAGTTGATTTTGGAGCATCATTTTTGAACAGGAGCTTCAACCGTTTTGTGGCATATGAGAATTCCCTAAGCCCCGGACCTGTCGATTTTGGTCAAAAATGAAAATTTCAAAAGTGCCCCAATTTCTGCTTTAAACTTTAGGTACTATCCCAAAATGTATCACTAAGGTGACAGAAGTTGATTTCGGAGCATCATTTTTGAACAGGAGCTTCAACCGTTTTGTGGCATATGAGAATTCCATAAGCCCCGGACCTGTCGATTTTGGTCAAAAATGAAAATTTCAAAAGTGCCCCAATTTCTGCTTTAAACTTTAGGTACTATCCCAAAATGTATCACTAAGGTGACAGAAGTTGATTTTGGAGCATCATTTTTGAACAGGAGCTTCAACCGTTTTGTGGCATATGAGAATTCCATAAGCCCCGGACCTGTCGATTTTGGTCAAAAATGAAAATTTCAAAAGTGCCCCAATTTCTGCTTTAAACTTTAGGTACTATCCCAAAATGTATCACTAAGGTGACAGAAGTTGATTTTGGAGCATCATTTTTGAACAGGAGCTTCAACCGTTTTGTGGCATATGAGAAATTCCCTAAGCCCCGGACCTGTCGATTTTGGTCAAAAATGAAAATTTCAAAAGTGCCCCAATTTCTGCTTTAAACTTTAGGTACTATCCCAAAATGTATCACTAAGGTGACAGAAGTTGATTTCGGAGCATCATTTTTGAACAGGAGCTTCAACCGTTTTGTGGCATATGAGAAATTCCCTAAGCCCCGGACCTGTCGATTTTGGTCAAAAATGAAAATTTCAAAAGTGCCCCAATTTCTGCTTTAAACTTTAGGTACTATCCCAAAATGTATCACTAAGGTGACAGAAGTTGATTTCGGAGCATCATTTTTGAACAGGAGCTTCAACCGTTTTGTGGCATATGAGAAATTCCCTAAGCCCCGGACCTGTCGATTTTGGTCAAAAATGAAAATTTCAAAAGTGCCCCAATTTCTGCTTTAAACTTTAGGTACTATCCCAAAATGTATCACTAAGGTGACAGAAGTTGATTACGGAGCATCATTTTTGAACAGGAGATTCTACCGTTTTGTGGCATATGAGAAATTCCCTAAGCCCCGGACCTGTCGATTTTGGTCAAAAATGAAAATTTCAAAAGTGCCCCAATGTCTGCTTTAAACTTTAGGTACTATCCCAAAATGTATCACTAAGGTGACAGAAGTTGATTTCGGAGCATCATTGTTGAACAGGAGCTTCAACCGTTTTGTGGCATATGAGAATTCCATAAGCCCCGGACCTGTCGATTTTGGTCAAAAATGAAAATTTCAAAAGTGCCCCAATTTCTGCTTTAAACTTTAGGTACTATCCCAAAATGTATCACTAAGGTGACAGAAGTTGATTTCGGAGCATCATTTTTGAACAGGAGCTTCAACCGTTTTGTGGCATATGAGAATTCCATAAGCCCCGGACCTGTCGATTTTGGTCAAAAATGAAAATTTCAAAAGTGCCCCAATTTCTGCTTTAAACTTTAGGTACTATCCCAAAATGTATCACTAAGGTGACAGAAGTTGATTTTGGAGCATCATTTTTGAACAGGAGCTTCAACCGTTTTGTGGCATATGAGAATTCCATAAGCCCCGGACCTGTCGATTTTGGTCAAAAATGAAAATTTCAAAAGTGCCCCAATTTCTGCTTTAAACTTTAGGTACTATCCCAAAATGTATCACTAAGGTGACAGAAGTTGATTTTGGAGCATCATTTTTGAACAGGAGCTTCAACCGTTTTGTGGCATATGAGAAATTCCCTAAGCCCCGGACCTGTCGATTTTGGTCAAAAATGAAAATTTCAAAAGTGCCCCAATTTCTGCTTTAAACTTTAGGTACTATCCCAAAATGTATCACTAAGGTGACAGAAGTTGATTTCGGAGCATCATTTTTGAACAGGAGCTTCAACCGTTTTGTGGCATATGAGAAATTCCCTAAGCCCCGGACCTGTCGATTTTGGTCAAAAATGAAAATTTCAAAAGTGCCCCAATTTCTGCTTTAAACTTTAGGTACTATCCCAAAATGTATCACTAAGGTGACAGAAGTTGATTTCGGAGCATCATTTTTGAACAGGAGCTTCAACCGTTTTGTGGCATATGAGAAATTCCCTAAGCCCTGGACCTGTCGATTTTAGTCCAAAATGAAAATTTCAAAAGTGCCCCAATTTCTGCTTTAAACTTTAGGTACTATCCCAAAATGTATCACTAAGGTGACAGAAGTTGATTTCGGAGCATCATTTTTGAACAGGAGCTTCAACCGTTTTGTGGCATATGAGAAATTCCCTAAGCCCCGGACTTGTCGATTTTGGTCCAAAATGAAAATTTCAAAAGTGCCCCAATTTCTGCTTTAAACTTTAGGTACTATCCCAAAATGTATCACTAAGGTGACAGAAGTTGATTTCGGAGCATCATTTTTGAACAGGAGCTTCAACCGTTTTGTGGCATATGATAAATTCCCTAAGCTCCGGACCTGTCGATTTTGGTCAAAAATGAAAATTTCAAAAGTGCCCCAATTTCTGCTTTAAACTTTAGGTACTATCCCAAAATGTATAACTAAGATGACAGAAGTTGATTTCGGAGCATCATTTTTGAACAGGAGCTTCAACCGTTTTGTGGCATATGAGAAATTCCCTAAGCCCCGGACCTGTCGATTTTGGTCCAAAATGAAAATTTCAAAAGTGCCCCAATTTCTGCTTTAAACTTTAGGTACTATCCCAAAATGTATCACTAAGGTGACAGAAGTTGATTTTGGAGCATCATTTTTGAACAGGAGCTTCAACCGTTTTGTGGCATATGAGAATTCCCTAAGCCCCAAACCTGTCAATTTTGGTCCAAAATGAAAATTTCAAAAGTGCCCCAATTTCTGCTTTAAACTTTAGGTACTATCCCAAAATGTATCACTAAGGTGACAGAAGTTGATTTCGGAGCATCATTTTTGAACAGGAGCTTCAACCGTTTTGTGGCATATGAGAAATTCCCTAAGCCCCGGACCTGTCGATTTTGGTCAAAAATGAAAATTTCAAAAGTGCCCCAATTTCTGCTTTAAACTTTAGGTACTATCCCAAAATGTATCACTAAGGTGACAGAAGTTGATTTCGGAGCATCATTTTTGAACAGGAGCTTCAACCGTTTTGTGGCATATGAGAAATTCCCTAAGCCCCGGACCTGTCGATTTTGGTCAAAAATGAAAATTTCAAAAGTGCCCCAATTTCTGCTTTAAACTTTAGGTACTATCCCAAAATGTATCACTAAGGTGACAGAAGTTGATTTCGGAGCATCATTTTTGAACAGGAGCTTCAACCGTTTTGTGGCATATGAGAAATTCCCTAAGCCCTGGACCTGTCGATTTTAGTCCAAAATGAAAATTTCAAAAGTGCCCCAATTTCTGCTTTAAACTTTAGGTACTATCCCAAAATGTATCACTAAGGTGACAGAAGTTGATTTCGGAGCATCATTTTTGAACAGGAGCTTCAACCGTTTTGTGGCATATGAGAAATTCCCTAAGCCCCAAACCTGTCGATTTTGGTCAAAAATGAAAATTTCAAAAGTGCCCCAATTTCTGCTTTAAACTTTAGGTACTATCCCAAAATGTATCACTAAGGTGACAGAAGTTGATTTCGGAGCATCATTTTTGAACAGGAGCTTCAACCGTTTTGTGGCATATGAGAAATTCCCTAAGCCCCTGACTTGTCGATTTTGGTCCAAAATGAAAATTTCAAAAGTGCCCCAATTTCTGCTTTAAACTTTAGGTACTATCCCAAAATGTATCACTAAGGTGACAGAAGTTGATTTCGGAGCATCATTTTTGAACAGGAGCTTCAACCGTTTTGTGGCATATGATAAATTCCCTAAGCTCCGGACCTGTCGATTTTGGTCAAAAATGAAAATTTCAAAAGTGCCCCAATTTCTGCTTTAAACTTTAGGTACTATCCCAAAATGTATAACTAAGATGACAGAAGTTGATTTCGGAGCATCATTTTTGAACAGGAGCTTCAACCGTTTTGTGGCATATGAGAAATTCCCTAAGCCCCGGACCTGTCGATTTTGGTCCAAAATGAAAATTTCAAAAGTGCCCCAATTTCTGCTTTAAACTTTAGGTACTATCCCAAAATGTATCACTAAGGTGACAGAAGTTGATTTTGGAGCATCATTTTTGAACAGGAGCTTCAACCGTTTTGTGGCATATGAGAATTCCCTAAGCCCCAAACCTGTCGATTTTGGTCAAAAATGAAAATTTCAAAAGTGCCCCAATTTCTGCTTTAAACTTTAGGTACTATCCCAAAATGTATCACTAGGGTGACAGAAGTTGATTTCGGAGCATCATTTTTGAACAGGAGCTTCAACCGTTTTGTGGCATATGAGAAATTCCCTAAACTCCGGACCTGTCGATTTTGGTCAAAAATGAAAATTTCAAAAGTGCCCCAATTTCTGCTTTAAACTTTAGGTACTATCCCAAAATGTATCACTAAGGTGACAGAAGTTGATTTCGGAGCATCATTTTTGAACAGGAGCTTCAACCGTTTTGTGGCATATGAGAATTCCATAAGCCCCGGACCTGTCGATTTTGGTCAAAAATGAAAATTTCAAAAGTGCCCCAATTTCTGCTTTAAACTTTAGGTTCTATCCCAAAATGTATCACTAAGGTGACAGAAGTTGATTTTGGAGCATCATTTTTTAACAGGAGCTTCAACCGTTCTGTGGCATATGAGAAATTCCCTAAGCCCCGGACCTGTCGATTTTGGTCAAAAATGAAAATTTCAAAAGTGCCCCAATTTCTGCTTTAAACTTTAGGTACTATCCCAAAATGTATCACTAAGGTGACAGAAGTTGATTTTGGAGCATCATTTTTGAACAGGAGCTTCAACCGTTTTGTGGCATATGAGAATTCCCTAAGCCCCGGACTTGTCGATTTTGGTCAAAAATGAAAATTTCAAAAGTGCCCCAATTTCTGCTTTAAACTTTAGGTACTATCCCAAAATGTATCACTAAGGTGACAGAAGTTGATTTCGGAGCATCATTTTTGAACAGGAGCTTCAATGGTTTTGTGGCATATGAGAATTCCCTAAGCCCCGGACCTGTCGATTTTTGTCAAAAATCAAAATTTCAAAAGTGCCCCAATTTCTGCTTTAAACTTTAGGTACTATCCCAAAATGTATCACTAAGGTGACAGAAGTTGATTTCGGAGCATCATTTTTGAACAGGAGCTTCAACCGTTTTGTGGCATATGAGAATTCCCTAAGCCCCGGACCTGTCGATTTTGGTCAAAAATGAAAATTTCAAAAGTGCCCCAATTTCTGCTTTAAACTTTAGGTACTATCCCAAAATGTATCACTAAGGTGACAGAAGTTGATTTCGGAGCATCATTTTTGAACAGGAGCTTCAACCGTTTTGTGGCATATGAGAAATTCCCTAAGCCCCGGACCTGTCGATTTTGGTCAAAAATGAAAATTTCAAAAGTGCCCCAATTTCACCTTTAAACTTTAGGTACTATCCCAAAATGTATCACTAAGGTGACAGAAGTTGATTTCGGAGCATCAGTTTTGAACAGGAGCTTCAACCGTTTTGTGGCATATGAGAAATTCCCTAAGCCCCGGACCTGTCGATTTTGGTCAAAAATGAAAATTTCAAAAGTGCCCCAATTTCTGCTTTAAACTTTAGGTACTATCCCAAAATGTATCACTAAGGTGACAGAAGTTGATTTCGGAGCATCATTTTTGAACAGGAGCTTCAACCGTTTTGTGGCATATGAGAAATTCCCTAAGCCCTGGACCTGTCGATTTTAGTCCAAAATGAAAATTTCAAAAGTGCCCCAATTTCTGCTTTAAACTTTAGGTACTATCCCAAAATGTATCACTAAGGTGACAGAAGTTGATTTCGGAGCATCATTTTTGAACAGGAGCTTCAACCGTTTTGTGGCATATGAGAAATTCCCTAAGCCCCAAACCTGTCGATTTTGGTCAAAAATGAAAATTTCAAAAGTGCCCCAATTTCTGCTTTAAACTTTAGGTACTATCCCAAAATGTATCACTAAGGTGACAGAAGTTGATTTCGGAGCATCATTTTTGAACAGGAGCTTCAACCGTTTTGTGGCATATGAGAAATTCCCTAAGCCCCTGACTTGTCGATTTTGGTCCAAAATGAAAATTTCAAAAGTGCCCCAATTTCTGCTTTAAACTTTAGGTACTATCCCAAAATGTATCACTAAGGTGACAGAAGTTGATTTCGGAGCATCATTTTTGAACAGGAGCTTCAACCGTTTTGTGGCATATGATAAATTCCCTAAGCTCCGGACCTGTCGATTTTGGTCAAAAATGAAAATTTCAAAAGTGCCCCAATTTCTGCTTTAAACTTTAGGTACTATCCCAAAATGTATAACTAAGATGACAGAAGTTGATTTCGGAGCATCATTTTTGAACAGGAGCTTCAACCGTTTTGTGGCATATGAGAAATTCCCTAAGCCCCGGACCTGTCGATTTTGGTCCAAAATGAAAATTTCAAAAGTGCCCCAATTTCTGCTTTAAACTTTAGGTACTATCCCAAAATGTATCACTAAGGTGACAGAAGTTGATTTTGGAGCATCATTTTTGAACAGGAGCTTCAACCGTTTTGTGGCATATGAGAATTCCCTAAGCCCCAAACCTGTCGATTTTGGTCAAAAATGAAAATTTCAAAAGTGCCCCAATTTCTGCTTTAAACTTTAGGTACTATCCCAAAATGTATCACTAGGGTGACAGAAGTTGATTTCGGAGCATCATTTTTGAACAGGAGCTTCAACCGTTTTGTGGCATATGAGAAATTCCCTAAGCCCCGGACTTGTCGATGTTGGTCAAAAATGAAAATTTCAAAAGTGCCCCAATTTCTGCTTTAAACTTTAGGTACTATCCCAAAATGTATCACTAAGGTGACAGAAGTTAATTTCGGAGCATCATTTTTGAACAGGAGCTTCAACCGTTTTGTGGCATATGAGAAATTCCCTAAACTCCGGACCTGTCGATTTTGGTCAAAAATGAAAATTTCAAAAGTGCCCCAATTTCTGCTTTAAACTTTAGGTACTATCCCAAAATGTATCACTAAGGTGACAGAAGTTGATTTCGGAGCATCATTTTTGAACAGGAGCTTCAACCGTTTTGTGGCATATGAGAATTCCATAAGCCCCGGACCTGTCGATTTTGGTCAAAAATGAAAATTTCAAAAGTGCCCCAATTTCTGCTTTAAACTTTAGGTTCTATCCCAAAATGTATCACTAAGGTGACAGAAGTTGATTTTGGAGCATCATTTTTTAACAGGAGCTTCAACCGTTCTGTGGCATATGAGAAATTCCCTAAGCCCCGGACCTGTCGATTTTGGTCGAAAATGAAAATTTCAAAAGTGCCCCAATTTCTGCTTTAAACTTTAGGTACTATCCCAAAATGTATCACTAAGGTGACAGAAGTTGATTTTGGAGCATCATTTTTGAACAGGAGCTTCAACCGTTTTGTGGCATATGAGAATTCCCTAAGCCCCGGACTTGTCGATTTTGGTCAAAAATGAAAATTTCAAAAGTGCCCCAATTTCTGCTTTAAACTTTAGGTACTATCCCAAAATGTATCACTAAGGTGACAGAAGTTGATTTCGGAGCATCATTTTTGAACAGGAGCTTCAATGGTTTTGTGGCATATGAGAATTCCCTAAGCCCCGGACCTGTCGATTTTTGTCAAAAATCAAAATTTCAAAAGTGCCCCAATTTCTGCTTTAAACTTTAGGTACTATCCCAAAATGTATCACTAAGGTGACAGAAGTTGATTTCGGAGCATCATTTTTGAACAGGAGCTTCAACCGTTTTGTGGCATATGAGAATTCCCTAAGCCCCGGACCTGTCGATTTTGGTCAAAAATGAAAATTTCAAAAGTGCCCCAATTTCTGCTTTAAACTTTAGGTACTATCCCAAAATGTATCACTAAGGTGACAGAAGTTGATTTCGGAGCATCATTTTTGAACAGGAGCTTCAACCGTTTTGTGGCATATGAGAATTCCCTAAGCCCCGGACCTGTCGATTTTGGTCAAAAATGAAAATTTCAAAAGTGCCCCAATTTCTGCTTTAAACTTTAGGTACTATCCCAAAATGTATCACTAAGGTGACAGAAGTTGATTTCGGAGCATCATTTTTGAACAGGAGCTTCAACCGTTTTGTGGCATATGAGAAATTCCCTAAGCCCCGGACCTGTCGATTTTGGTCAAAAATGAAAATTTCAAAAGTGCCCCAATTTCTGCTTTAAACTTTAGGTACTATCCCAAAATGTATCACTAAGGTGACAGAAGTTGATTTCGGAGCATCATTTTTGAACAGGAGCTTCAACCGTTTTGTGGCATATGAGAAATTCCCTAAGCCCCGGACCTGTCGATTTTGGTCAAAAATGAAAACTTCAAAAGTGCCCCAATTTCACCTTTAAACTTTAGGTACTATCCCAAAATGTATCACTAAGGTGACAGAAGTTGATTTCGGAGCATCAGTTTTGAACAGGAGCTTCAACCGTTTTGTGGCATATGAGAAATTCCCTAAGCCCCGGACCTGTCGATTTTGGTCAAAATGAAAATTTCAAAAGTGCCCCAATTTCTGCTTTAAACTTTAGGTACTATCCCAAAATGTATCACTAAGGTGACAGAAGTTGATTACGGAGCATCATTTTTGAACAGGAGATTCTACCGTTTTGTGGCATATGAGAAATTCCCTAAGCCCCGGACCTGTCGATTTTGGTCAAAAATGAAAATTTCAAAAGTGCCCCAATGTCTGCTTTAAACTTTAGGTACTATCCCAAAATGTATCACTAAGGTGACAGAAGTTGATTTCGGAGCATCATTGTTGAACAGGAGCTTCAACCGTTTTGTGGCATATGAGAATTCCATAAGCCCCGGACCTGTCGATTTTGGTCAAAAATGAAAATTTCAAAAGTGCCCCAATTTCTGCTTTAAACTTTAGGTACTATCCCAAAATGTATCACTAAGGTGACAGAAGTTGATTTCGGAGCATCATTTTTGAACAGGAGCTTCAACCGTTTTGTGGCATATGAGAATTCCATAAGCCCCGGACCTGTCGATTTTGGTCAAAAATGAAAATTTCAAAAGTGCCCCAATTTCTGCTTTAAACTTTAGGTACTATCCCAAAATGTATCACTAAGGTGACAGAAGTTGATTTTGGAGCATCATTTTTGAACAGGAGCTTCAACCGTTTTGTGGCATATGAGAATTCCATAAGCCCCGGACCTGTCGATTTTGGTCAAAAATGAAAATTTCAAAAGTGCCCCAATTTCTGCTTTAAACTTTAGGTACTATCCCAAAATGTATCACTAAGGTGACAGAAGTTGATTTTGGAGCATCATTTTTGAACAGGAGCTTCAACCGTTTTGTGGCATATGAGAAATTCCCTAAGCCCCGGACCTGTCGATTTTGGTCAAAAATGAAAATTTCAAAAGTGCCCCAATTTCTGCTTTAAACTTTAGGTACTATCCCAAAATGTATCACTAAGGTGACAGAAGTTGATTTCGGAGCATCATTTTTGAACAGGAGCTTCAACCGTTTTGTGGCATATGAGAATTCCATAAGCCCCGGACCTGTCGATTTTGGTCAAAAATGAAAATTTCAAAAGTGCCCCAATTTTTGCTTTAAACTTTAGGTACTATCCCAAAATGTATCACTAAGGTGACAGAAGTTGATTTCGGAGCATCATTTTTGAACAGGAGCTTCAACCGTTTTGTGGCATATGAGAATTCCCTAAGCCCCGGACCTGTCGATTTTGGTCAAAAATGAAAATTTCAAAAGTGCCCCAATTTCTGCTTTAAACTTTAGGTACTATCCCAAAATGTATCACTAAGGTGACAGAAGTTGATTTCGGAGCATCATTTTTGAACAGGAGCTTCAACCGTTTTGTGGCATATGAGAAATTCCCTAAGCCCCGGACCTGTCGATTTTGGTCAAAAATGAAAATTTCAAAAGTGCCCCAATTTCACCTTTAAACTTTAGGTACTATCCCAAAATGTATCACTAAGGTGACAGAAGTTGATTTCGGAGCATCATTTTTGAACAGGAGCTTCAACCGTTTTGTGGCATATGAGAAATTCCCTAAGCCCCGGACCTGTCGATTTTGGTCAAAAATGAAAATTTCAAAAGTGCCCCAATTTCTGCTTTAAACTTTAGGTACTATCCCAAAATGTATCACTAAGGTGACAGAAGTTGATTACGGAGCATCATTTTTGAACAGGAGATTCTACCGTTTTGTGGCATATGAGAAATTCCCTAAGCCCCGGACCTGTCGATTTTGGTCAAAAATGAAAATTTCAAAAGTGCCCCAATGTCTGCTTTAAACTTTAGGTACTATCCCAAAATGTATCACTAAGGTGACAGAAGTTGATTTCGGAGCATCATTGTTGAACAGGAGCTTCAACCGTTTTGTGGCATATGAGAATTCCATAAGCCCCGGACCTGTCGATTTTGGTCAAAAATGAAAATTTCAAAAGTGCCCCAATTTCTGCTTTAAACTTTAGGTACTATCCCAAAATGTATCACTAAGGTGACAGAAGTTGATTTCGGAGCATCATTTTTGAACAGGAGCTTCAACCGTTTTGTGGCATATGAGAATTCCATAAGCCCCGGACCTGTCGATTTTGGTCAAAAATGAAAATTTCAAAAGTGCCCCAATTTCTGCTTTAAACTTTAGGTACTATCCCAAAATGTATCACTAAGGTGACAGAAGTTGATTTTGGAGCATCATTTTTGAACAGGAGCTTCAACCGTTTTGTGGCATATGAGAATTCCATAAGCCCCGGACCTGTCGATTTTGGTCAAAAATGAAAATTTCAAAAGTGCCCCAATTTCTGCTTTAAACTTTAGGTACTATCCCAAAATGTATCACTAAGGTGACAGAAGTTGATTTTGGAGCATCATTTTTGAACAGGAGCTTCAACCGTTTTGTGGCATATGAGAATTCCCTAAGCCCCGGACCTGTCGATTTTGGTCAAAAATGAAAATTTCAAAAGTGCCCCAATTTCTGCTTTAAACTTTAGGTACTATCCCAAAATGTATCACTAAGGTGACAGAAGTTGATTTTGGAGCATCATTTTTGAACAGGAGCTTCAACCGTTTTGTGGCATATGAGAAATTCCCTAAGCCCCGGACCTGTCGATTTTGGTCAAAAATGAAAATTTCAAAAGTGCCCCAATTTCTGCTTTAAACTTTAGGTACTATCCCAAAATGTATCACTAAGGTGACAGAAGTTGATTTCGGAGCATCAGTTTTGAACAGGAGCTTCAACCGTTTTGTGGCATATGAGAAATTCCCTAAGCCCCGGACCTGTCGATTTTGGTCAAAATGAAAATTTCAAAAGTGCCCCAATTTCTGCTTTAAACTTTAGGTACTATCCCAAAATGTATCACTAAGGTGACAGAAGTTGATTACGGAGCATCATTTTTGAACAGGAGATTCTACCGTTTTGTGGCATATGAGAAATTCCCTAAGCCCCGGACCTGTCGATTTTGGTCAAAAATGAAAATTTCAAAAGTGCCCCAATGTCTGCTTTAAACTTTAGGTACTATCCCAAAATGTATCACTAAGGTGACAGAAGTTGATTTCGGAGCATCATTGTTGAACAGGAGCTTCAACCGTTTTGTGGCATATGAGAATTCCATAAGCCCCGGACCTGTCGATTTTGGTCAAAAATGAAAATTTCAAAAGTGCCCCAATTTCTGCTTTAAACTTTAGGTACTATCCCAAAATGTATCACTAAGGTGACAGAAGTTGATTTCGGAGCATCATTTTTGAACAGGAGCTTCAACCGTTTTGTGGCATATGAGAATTCCATAAGCCCCGGACCTGTCGATTTTGGTCAAAAATGAAAATTTCAAAAGTGCCCCAATTTCTGCTTTAAACTTTAGGTACTATCCCAAAATGTATCACTAAGGTGACAGAAGTTGATTTTGGAGCATCATTTTTGAACAGGAGCTTCAACCGTTTTGTGGCATATGAGAATTCCATAAGCCCCGGACCTGTCGATTTTGGTCAAAAATGAAAATTTCAAAAGTGCCCCAATTTCTGCTTTAAACTTTAGGTACTATCCCAAAATGTATCACTAAGGTGACAGAAGTTGATTTTGGAGCATCATTTTTGAACAGGAGCTTCAACCGTTTTGTGGCATATGAGAAATTCCCTAAGCCCCGGACCTGTCGATTTTGGTCAAAAATGAAAATTTCAAAAGTGCCCCAATTTCTGCTTTAAACTTTAGGTACTATCCCAAAATGTATCACTAAGGTGACAGAAGTTGATTTCGGAGCATCATTTTTGAACAGGAGCTTCAACCGTTTTGTGGCATATGAGAATTCCATAAGCCCCGGACCTGTCGATTTTGGTCAAAAATGAAAATTTCAAAAGTGCCCCAATTTTTGCTTTAAACTTTAGGTACTATCCCAAAATGTATCACTAAGGTGACAGAAGTTGATTTCGGAGCATCATTTTTGAACAGGAGCTTCAACCGTTTTGTGGCATATGAGAATTCCCTAAGCCCCGGACCTGTCGATTTTGGTCAAAAATGAAAATTTCAAAAGTGCCCCAATTTCTGCTTTAAACTTTAGGTACTATCCCAAAATGTATCACTAAGGTGACAGAAGTTGATTTCGGAGCATCATTTTTGAACAGGAGCTTCAACCGTTTTGTGGCATATGAGAAATTCCCTAAGCCCCGGACCTGTCGATTTTGGTCAAAAATGAAAATTTCAAAAGTGCCCCAATTTCACCTTTAAACTTTAGGTACTATCCCAAAATGTATCACTAAGGTGACAGAAGTTGATTTCGGAGCATCATTTTTGAACAGGAGCTTCAACCGTTTTGTGGCATATGAGAAATTCCCTAAGCCCCGGACCTGTCGATTTTGGTCAAAAATGAAAATTTCAAAAGTGCCCCAATTTCTGCTTTAAACTTTAGGTACTATCCCAAAATGTATCACTAAGGTGACAGAAGTTGATTACGGAGCATCATTTTTGAACAGGAGATTCTACCGTTTTGTGGCATATGAGAAATTCCCTAAGCCCCGGACCTGTCGATTTTGGTCAAAAATGAAAATTTCAAAAGTGCCCCAATGTCTGCTTTAAACTTTAGGTACTATCCCAAAATGTATCACTAAGGTGACAGAAGTTGATTTCGGAGCATCATTGTTGAACAGGAGCTTCAACCGTTTTGTGGCATATGAGAATTCCATAAGCCCCGGACCTGTCGATTTTGGTCAAAAATGAAAATTTCAAAAGTGCCCCAATTTCTGCTTTAAACTTTAGGTACTATCCCAAAATGTATCACTAAGGTGACAGAAGTTGATTTCGGAGCATCATTTTTGAACAGGAGCTTCAACCGTTTTGTGGCATATGAGAATTCCATAAGCCCCGGACCTGTCGATTTTGGTCAAAAATGAAAATTTCAAAAGTGCCCCAATTTCTGCTTTAAACTTTAGGTACTATCCCAAAATGTATCACTAAGGTGACAGAAGTTGATTTTGGAGCATCATTTTTGAACAGGAGCTTCAACCGTTTTGTGGCATATGAGAATTCCATAAGCCCCGGACCTGTCGATTTTGGTCAAAAATGAAAATTTCAAAAGTGCCCCAATTTCTGCTTTAAACTTTAGGTACTATCCCAAAATGTATCACTAAGGTGACAGAAGTTGATTTTGGAGCATCATTTTTGAACAGGAGCTTCAACCGTTTTGTGGCATATGAGAATTCCCTAAGCCCCGGACCTGTCGATTTTGGTCAAAAATGAAAATTTCAAAAGTGCCCCAATTTCTGCTTTAAACTTTAGGTACTATCCCAAAATGTATCACTAAGGTGACAGAAGTTGATTTTGGAGCATCATTTTTGAACAGGAGCTTCAACCGTTTTGTGGCATATGAGAAATTCCCTAAGCCCCGGACCTGTCGATTTTGGTCAAAAATGAAAATTTCAAAAGTGCCCCAATTTCTGCTTTAAACTTTAGGTACTATCCCAAAATGTATCACTAAGGTGACAGAAGTTGATTTCGGAGCATCATTTTTGAACAGGAGCTTCAACCGTTTTGTGGCATATGAGAAATTCCCTAAGCCCCGGACCTGTCGATTTTGGTCAAAAATGAAAATTTCAAAAGTGCCCCAATTTCTGCTTTAAACTTTAGGTACTATCCCAAAATGTATCACTAAGGTGACAGAAGTTGATTTCGGAGCATCATTTTTGAACAGGAGCTTCAACCGTTTTGTGGCATATGAGAATTCCATAAGCCCCGGACCTGTCGATTTTGGTCAAAAATGAAAATTTCAAAAGTGCCCCAATTTTTGCTTTAAACTTTAGGTACTATCCCAAAATGTATCACTAAGGTGACAGAAGTTGATTTCGGAGCATCATTTTTGAACAGGAGCTTCAACCGTTTTGTGGCATATGAGAATTCCCTAAGCCCCGGACCTGTCGATTTTGGTCAAAAATGAAAATTTCAAAAGTGCCCCAATTTCTGCTTTAAACTTTAGGTACTATCCCAAAATGTATCACTAAGGTGACAGAAGTTGATTTCGGAGCATCATTTTTGAACAGGAGCTTCAACCGTTTTGTGGCATATGAGAAATTCCCTAAGCCCCGGACCTGTCGATTTTGGTCAAAAATGAAAATTTCAAAAGTGCCCCAATTTCACCTTTAAACTTTAGGTACTATCCCAAAATGTATCACTAAGGTGACAGAAGTTGATTTCGGAGCATCATTTTTGAACAGGAGCTTCAACCGTTTTGTGGCATATGAGAAATTCCCTAAGCCCCGGACCTGTCGATTTTGGTCAAAAATGAAAATTTCAAAAGTGCCCCAATTTCTGCTTTAAACTTTAGGTACTATCCCAAAATGTATCACTAAGGTGACAGAAGTTGATTACGGAGCATCATTTTTGAACAGGAGATTCTACCGTTTTGTGGCATATGAGAAATTCCCTAAGCCCCGGACCTGTCGATTTTGGTCAAAAATGAAAATTTCAAAAGTGCCCCAATGTCTGCTTTAAACTTTAGGTACTATCCCAAAATGTATCACTAAGGTGACAGAAGTTGATTTCGGAGCATCATTGTTGAACAGGAGCTTCAACCGTTTTGTGGCATATGAGAATTCCATAAGCCCCGGACCTGTCGATTTTGGTCAAAAATGAAAATTTCAAAAGTGCCCCAATTTCTGCTTTAAACTTTAGGTACTATCCCAAAATGTATCACTAAGGTGACAGAAGTTGATTTCGGAGCATCATTTTTGAACAGGAGCTTCAACCGTTTTGTGGCATATGAGAATTCCATAAGCCCCGGACCTGTCGATTTTGGTCAAAAATGAAAATTTCAAAAGTGCCCCAATTTCTGCTTTAAACTTTAGGTACTATCCCAAAATGTATCACTAAGGTGACAGAAGTTGATTTTGGAGCATCATTTTTGAACAGGAGCTTCAACCGTTTTGTGGCATATGAGAATTCCATAAGCCCCGGACCTGTCGATTTTGGTCAAAAATGAAAATTTCAAAAGTGCCCCAATTTCTGCTTTAAACTTTAGGTACTATCCCAAAATGTATCACTAAGGTGACAGAAGTTGATTTTGGAGCATCATTTTTGAACAGGAGCTTCAACCGTTTTGTGGCATATGAGAAATTCCCTAAGCCCCGGACCTGTCGATTTTGGTCAAAAATGAAAATTTCAAAAGTGCCCCAATTTCTGCTTTAAACTTTAGGTACTATCCCAAAATGTATCACTAAGGTGACAGAAGTTGATTTCGGAGCATCATTTTTGAACAGGAGCTTCAACCGTTTTGTGGCATATGAGAATTCCATAAGCCCCGGACCTGTCGATTTTGGTCAAAAATGAAAATTTCAAAAGTGCCCCAATTTTTGCTTTAAACTTTAGGTACTATCCCAAAATGTATCACTAAGGTGACAGAAGTTGATTTCGGAGCATCATTTTTGAACAGGAGCTTCAACCGTTTTGTGGCATATGAGAATTCCCTAAGCCCCGGACCTGTCGATTTTGGTCAAAAATGAAAATTTCAAAAGTGCCCCAATTTCTGCTTTAAACTTTAGGTACTATCCCAAAATGTATCACTAAGGTGACAGAAGTTGATTTCGGAGCATCATTTTTGAACAGGAGCTTCAACCGTTTTGTGGCATATGAGAAATTCCCTAAGCCCCGGACCTGTCGATTTTGGTCAAAAATGAAAATTTCAAAAGTGCCCCAATTTCACCTTTAAACTTTAGGTACTATCCCAAAATGTATCACTAAGGTGACAGAAGTTGATTTCGGAGCATCATTTTTGAACAGGAGCTTCAACCGTTTTGTGGCATATGAGAAATTCCCTAAGCCCCGGACCTGTCGATTTTGGTCAAAAATGAAAATTTCAAAAGTGCCCCAATTTCTGCTTTAAACTTTAGGTACTATCCCAAAATGTATCACTAAGGTGACAGAAGTTGATTACGGAGCATCATTTTTGAACAGGAGATTCTACCGTTTTGTGGCATATGAGAAATTCCCTAAGCCCCGGACCTGTCGATTTTGGTCAAAAATGAAAATTTCAAAAGTGCCCCAATGTCTGCTTTAAACTTTAGGTACTATCCCAAAATGTATCACTAAGGTGACAGAAGTTGATTTCGGAGCATCATTGTTGAACAGGAGCTTCAACCGTTTTGTGGCATATGAGAATTCCATAAGCCCCGGACCTGTCGATTTTGGTCAAAAATGAAAATTTCAAAAGTGCCCCAATTTCTGCTTTAAACTTTAGGTACTATCCCAAAATGTATCACTAAGGTGACAGAAGTTGATTTCGGAGCATCATTTTTGAACAGGAGCTTCAACCGTTTTGTGGCATATGAGAATTCCATAAGCCCCGGACCTGTCGATTTTGGTCAAAAATGAAAATTTCAAAAGTGCCCCAATTTCTGCTTTAAACTTTAGGTACTATCCCAAAATGTATCACTAAGGTGACAGAAGTTGATTTTGGAGCATCATTTTTGAACAGGAGCTTCAACCGTTTTGTGGCATATGAGAATTCCATAAGCCCCGGACCTGTCGATTTTGGTCAAAAATGAAAATTTCAAAAGTGCCCCAATTTCTGCTTTAAACTTTAGGTACTATCCCAAAATGTATCACTAAGGTGACAGAAGTTGATTTTGGAGCATCATTTTTGAACAGGAGCTTCAACCGTTTTGTGGCATATGAGAATTCCCTAAGCCCCGGACCTGTCGATTTTGGTCAAAAATGAAAATTTCAAAAGTGCCCCAATTTCTGCTTTAAACTTTAGGTACTATCCCAAAATGTATCACTAAGGTGACAGAAGTTGATTTTGGAGCATCATTTTTGAACAGGAGCTTCAACCGTTTTGTGGCATATGAGAAATTCCCTAAGCCCCGGACCTGTCGATTTTGGTCAAAAATGAAAATTTCAAAAGTGCCCCAATTTCTGCTTTAAACTTTAGGTACTATCCCAAAATGTATCACTAAGGTGACAGAAGTTGATTTCGGAGCATCATTTTTGAACAGGAGCTTCAACCGTTTTGTGGCATATGAGAAATTCCCTAAGCCCCGGACCTGTCGATTTTGGTCAAAAATGAAAATTTCAAAAGTGCCCCAATTTCTGCTTTAAACTTTAGGTACTATCCCAAAATGTATCACTAAGGTGACAGAAGTTGATTTCGGAGCATCATTTTTGAACAGGAGCTTCAACCGTTTTGTGGCATATGAGAAATTCCCTAAGCCCCGGACCTGTCGATTTTGGTCAAAAATGAAAATTTCAAAAGTGCCCCAATTTCACCTTTAAACTTTAGGTACTATCCCAAAATGTATCACTAAGGTGACAGAAGTTGATTTCGGAGCATCATTTTTGAACAGGAGCTTCAACCGTTTTGTGGCATATGAGAAATTCCCTAAGCCCCGGACCTGTCGATTTTGGTCAAAAATGAAAATTTCAAAAGTGCCCCAATTTCTGCTTTAAACTTTAGGTACTATCCCAAAATGTATCACTAAGGTGACAGAAGTTGATTACGGAGCATCATTTTTGAACAGGAGATTCTACCGTTTTGTGGCATATGAGAAATTCCCTAAGCCCCGGACCTGTCGATTTTGGTCAAAAATGAAAATTTCAAAAGTGCCCCAATGTCTGCTTTAAACTTTAGGTACTATCCCAAAATGTATCACTAAGGTGACAGAAGTTGATTTCGGAGCATCATTGTTGAACAGGAGCTTCAACCGTTTTGTGGCATATGAGAATTCCATAAGCCCCGGACCTGTCGATTTTGGTCAAAAATGAAAATTTCAAAAGTGCCCCAATTTCTGCTTTAAACTTTAGGTACTATCCCAAAATGTATCACTAAGGTGACAGAAGTTGATTTCGGAGCATCATTTTTGAACAGGAGCTTCAACCGTTTTGTGGCATATGAGAATTCCATAAGCCCCGGACCTGTCGATTTTGGTCAAAAATGAAAATTTCAAAAGTGCCCCAATTTCTGCTTTAAACTTTAGGTACTATCCCAAAATGTATCACTAAGGTGACAGAAGTTGATTTTGGAGCATCATTTTTGAACAGGAGCTTCAACCGTTTTGTGGCATATGAGAATTCCATAAGCCCCGGACCTGTCGATTTTGGTCAAAAATGAAAATTTCAAAAGTGCCCCAATTTCTGCTTTAAACTTTAGGTACTATCCCAAAATGTATAACTAAGATGACAGAAGTTGATTTCGGAGCATCATTTTTGAACAGGAGCTTCAACCGTTTTGTGGCATATGAGAAATTCCCTAAGCCCCGGACCTGTCGATTTTGGTCCAAAATGAAAATTTCAAAAGTGCCCCAATTTCTGCTTTAAACTTTAGGTACTATCCCAAAATGTATCACTAAGGTGACAGAAGTTGATTTCGGAGCATCATTTTTGAACAGGAGCTTCAACCGTTTTGTGGCATATGAGAATTCCATAAGCCCCGGACCTGTCGATTTTGGTCAAAAATGAAAATTTCAAAAGTGCCCCAATTTTTGCTTTAAACTTTAGGTACTATCCCAAAATGTATCACTAAGGTGACAGAAGTTGATTTCGGAGCATCATTTTTGAACAGGAGCTTCAACCGTTTTGTGGCATATGAGAATTCCCTAAGCCCCGGACCTGTCGATTTTGGTCAAAAATGAAAATTTCAAAAGTGCCCCAATTTCTGCTTTAAACTTTAGGTACTATCCCAAAATGTATCACTAAGGTGACAGAAGTTGATTTCGGAGCATCATTTTTGAACAGGAGCTTCAACCGTTTTGTGGCATATGAGAAATTCCCTAAGCCCCGGACCTGTCAATTTTGGTCAAAAATGAAAATTTCAAAAGTGCCCCAATTTCTGCTTTAAACTTTAGGTACTATCCCAAAATGTATCACTAAGGTGACAGAAGTTGATTTCGGAGCATCATTTTTGAACAGGAGCTTCAACCGTTTTGTGGCATATGAGAAATTCCCTAAGCCCCGGACCTGTCGATTTTGGTCAAAAATGAAAATTTCAAAAGTGCCCCAATTTCACCTTTAAACTTTAGGTACTATCCCAAAATGTATCACTAAGGTGACAGAAGTTGATTTCGGAGCATCATTTTTGAACAGGAGCTTCAACCGTTTTGTGGCATATGAGAAATTCCCTAAGCCCCGGACCTGTCGATTTTGGTCAAAAATGAAAATTTCAAAAGTGCCCCAATTTCTGCTTTAAACTTTAGGTACTATCCCAAAATGTATCACTAAGGTGACAGAAGTTGATTACGGAGCATCATTTTTGAACAGGAGATTCTACCGTTTTGTGGCATATGAGAAATTCCCTAAGCCCCGGACCTGTCGATTTTGGTCAAAAATGAAAATTTCAAAAGTGCCCCAATGTCTGCTTTAAACTTTAGGTACTATCCCAAAATGTATCACTAAGGTGACAGAAGTTGATTTCGGAGCATCATTGTTGAACAGGAGCTTCAACCGTTTTGTGGCATATGAGAATTCCATAAGCCCCGGACCTGTCGATTTTGGTCAAAAATGAAAATTTCAAAAGTGCCCCAATTTCTGCTTTAAACTTTAGGTACTATCCCAAAATGTATCACTAAGGTGACAGAAGTTGATTTCGGAGCATCATTTTTGAACAGGAGCTTCAACCGTTTTGTGGCATATGAGAATTCCCTAAGCCCCGGACCTGTCGATTTTGGTCAAAAATGAAAATTTCAAAAGTGCCCCAATTTCTGCTTTAAACTTTAGGTACTATCCCAAAATGTATCACTAAGGTGACAGAAGTTGATTTCGGAGCATCATTTTTGAACAGGAGCTTCAACCGTTTTGTGGCATATGATAAATTCCCTAAGCTCCGGACCTGTCGATTTTGGTCAAAAATGAAAATTTCAAAAGTGCCCCAATTTCTGCTTTAAACTTTAGGTACTATCCCAAAATGTATAACTAAGATGACAGAAGTTGATTTCGGAGCATCATTTTTGAACAGGAGCTTCAACCGTTTTGTGGCATATGAGAAATTCCCTAAGCCCCGGACCTGTCGATTTTGGTCCAAAATGAAAATTTCAAAAGTGCCCCAATTTCTGCTTTAAACTTTAGGTACTATCCCAAAATGTATCACTAAGGTGACAGAAGTTGATTTCGGAGCATCATTGTTGAAAAGGAGCTTCAACCGTTTTGTGGCATATGAGAATTCCATAAGCCCCGGACCTGTCGATTTTGGTCAAAAATGAAAATTTCAAAAGTGCCCCAATTTCTGCTTTAAACTTTAGGTACTATCCCAAAATGTATCACTAAGGTGACAGAAGTTGATTTCGGAGCATCATTTTTTAACAGGAGCTTCAACCGTTTTGTGGCATATGAGAATTCCATAAGCCCCGGACCTGTCGATTTTGGTCAAAAATGAAAATTTCAAAAGTGCCCCAATTTCTGCTTTAAACTTTAGGTACTATCCCAAAATGTATCACTAAGGTGACAGAAGTTGATTTTGGAGCATCATTTTTGAACAGGAGCTTCAACCGTTTTGTGGCATATGAGAATTCCATAAGCCCCGGACCTGTCGATTTTGGTCAAAAATGAAAATTTCAAAAGTGCCCCAATTTCTGCTTTAAACTTTAGGTACTATCCCAAAATGTATCACTAAGGTGACAGAAGTTGATTTTGGAGCATCATTTTTGAACAGGAGCTTCAACCGTTTTGTGGCATATGAGAATTCCCTAAGCCCCGGACCTGTCGATTTTGGTCAAAAATGAAAATTTCAAAAGTGCCCCAATTTCTGCTTTAAACTTTAGGTACTATCCCAAAATGTATCACTAAGGTGACAGAAGTTGATTTCGGAGCATCATTTTTGAACAGGAGCTTCAACCGTTTTGTGGCATATGAGAATTCCATAAGCCCCGGACCTGTCGATTTTGGTCAAAAATGAAAATTTCAAAAGTGCCCCAATTTCTGCTTTAAACTTTAGGTACTATCCCAAAATGTATCACTAAGGTGACAGAAGTTGATTTTGGAGCATCATTTTTGAACAGGAGCTTCAACCGTTTTGTGGCATATGAGAATTCCATAAGCCCCGGACCTGTCGATTTTGGTCAAAAATGAAAATTTCAAAAGTGCCCCAATTTCTGCTTTAAACTTTAGGTACTATCCCAAAATGTATCACTAAGGTGACAGAAGTTGATTTTGGAGCATCATTTTTGAACAGGAGCTTCAACCGTTTTGTGGCATATGAGAAATTCCCTAAGCCCCGGACCTGTCGATTTTGGTCAAAAATGAAAATTTCAAAAGTGCCCCAATTTCTGCTTTAAACTTTAGGTACTATCCCAAAATGTATCACTAAGGTGACAGAAGTTGATTTCGGAGCATCATTTTTGAACAGGAGCTTCAACCGTTTTGTGGCATATGAGAAATTCCCTAAGCCCCGGACCTGTCGATTTTGGTCAAAAATGAAAATTTCAAAAGTGCCCCAATTTCACCTTTAAACTTTAGGTACTATCCCAAAATGTATCACTAAGGTGACAGAAGTTGATTTCGGAGCATCATTTTTGAACAGGAGCTTCAACCGTTTTGTGGCATATGAGAAATTCCCTAAGCCCCGGACCTGTCGATTTTGGTCAAAAATGAAAATTTCAAAAGTGCCCCAATTTCTGCTTTAAACTTTAGGTACTATCCCAAAATGTATCACTAAGGTGACAGAAGTTGATTTCGGAGCATCATTTTAGAACAGGAGCTTCAACCGTTTTGTGGCATATGAGAAATTCCCTAAGCCCCGGACCTGTCGATTTTGGTCAAAAATGAAAATTTCAAAAGTGCCCCAATTTCTGCTTTAAACTTTAGGTACTATCCCAAAATGTATCACTGAGCTGACAGAAGTTGATTTCGGAGCATCATTTTTGAACAGGAGCTTCAACCGTTTTGTGGCATATGAGAATTCCATAAGCCCCGGACCTGTCGATTTTGGTCAAAAATGAAAATTTCAAAAGTGCCCCAATTTCTGCTTTAAACTTTAGGTACTATCCCAAAATGTATCACTAAGGTGACAGAAGTTGATTTTGGAGCATCATTTTTGAACAGGAGCTTCAACCGTTTTGTGGCATATGAGAATTCCATAAGCCCCGGACCTGTCGATTTTGGTCAAAAATGAAAATTTCAAAAGTGCCCCAATTTCTGCTTTAAACTTTAGGTACTATCCCAAAATGTATCACTAAGGTGACAGAAGTTGATTTTGGAGCATCATTTTTGAACAGGAGCTTCAACCGTTTTGTGGCATATGAGAATTCCCTAAGCCCCGGACCTGTCGATTTTGGTCAAAAATGAAAATTTCAAAAGTGCCCCAATTTCTGCTTTAAACTTTAGGTACTATCCCAAAATGTATCACTAAGGTGACAGAAGTTGATTTCGGAGCATCATTTTTGAACAGGAGCTTCAACCGTTTTGTGGCATATGAGAATTCCATAAGCCCCGGACCTGTCGATTTTGGTCAAAAATGAAAATTTCAAAAGTGCCCCAATTTTTGCTTTAAACTTTAGGTACTATCCCAAAATGTATCACTAAGGTGACAGAAGTTGATTTCGGAGCATCATTTTTGAACAGGAGCTTCAACCGTTTTGTGGCATATGAGAATTCCCTAAGCCCCGGACCTGTCGATTTTGGTCAAAAATGAAAATTTCAAAAGTGCCCCAATTTCTGCTTTAAACTTTAGGTACTATCCCAAAATGTATCACTAAGGTGACAGAAGTTGATTTCGGAGCATCATTTTTGAACAGGAGCTTCAACCGTTTTGTGGCATATGAGAAATTCCCTAAGCCCCGGACCTGTCAATTTTGGTCAAAAATGAAAATTTCAAAAGTGCCCCAATTTCTGCTTTAAACTTTAGGTACTATCCCAAAATGTATCACTAAGGTGACAGAAGTTGATTTCGGAGCATCATTTTTGAACAGGAGCTTCAACCGTTTTGTGGCATATGAGAAATTCCCTAAGCCCCGGACCTGTCGATTTTGGTCAAAAATGAAAATTTCAAAAGTGCCCCAATTTCACCTTTAAACTTTAGGTACTATCCCAAAATGTATCACTAAGGTGACAGAAGTTGATTTCGGAGCATCATTTTTGAACAGGAGCTTCAACCGTTTTGTGGCATATGAGAAATTCCCTAAGCCCCGGACCTGTCGATTTTGGTCAAAAATGAAAATTTCAAAAGTGCCCCAATTTCTGCTTTAAACTTTAGGTA
Source organism: Pseudophryne corroboree (assembly GCF_028390025.1). Lineage (NCBI taxonomy): Eukaryota > Metazoa > Chordata > Amphibia > Anura > Myobatrachidae > Pseudophryne > Pseudophryne corroboree. The sequence goes on from NW_026970366.1 coordinate 248,656, forward strand.
CTATCCCAAAATGTATCACTAAGGTGACAGAAGTTGATTACGGAGCATCATTTTTGAACAGGAGATTCTACCGTTTTGTGGCATATGAGAAATTCCCTAAGCCCCGGACCTGTCGATTTTGGTCAAAAATGAAAATTTCAAAAGTGCCCCAATGTCTGCTTTAAACTTTAGGTACTATCCCAAAATGTATCACTAAGGTGACAGAAGTTGATTTCGGAGCATCATTGTTGAACAGGAGCTTCAACCGTTTTGTGGCATATGAGAATTCCATAAGCCCCGGACCTGTCGATTTTGGTCAAAAATGAAAATTTCAAAAGTGCCCCAATTTCTGCTTTAAACTTTAGGTACTATCCCAAAATGTATCACTAAGGTGACAGAAGTTGATTTCGGAGCATCATTTTTGAACAGGAGCTTCAACCGTTTTGTGGCATATGAGAATTCCCTAAGCCCCGGACCTGTCGATTTTGGTCAAAAATGAAAATTTCAAAAGTGCCCCAATTTCTGCTTTAAACTTTAGGTACTATCCCAAAATGTATCACTAAGGTGACAGAAGTTGATTTCGGAGCATCATTTTTGAACAGGAGCTTCAACCGTTTTGTGGCATATGATAAATTCCCTAAGCTCCGGACCTGTCGATTTTGGTCAAAAATGAAAATTTCAAAAGTGCCCCAATTTCTGCTTTAAACTTTAGGTACTATCCCAAAATGTATAACTAAGATGACAGAAGTTGATTTCGGAGCATCATTTTTGAACAGGAGCTTCAACCGTTTTGTGGCATATGAGAAATTCCCTAAGCCCCGGACCTGTCGATTTTGGTCCAAAATGAAAATTTCAAAAGTGCCCCAATTTCTGCTTTAAACTTTAGGTACTATCCCAAAATGTATCACTAAGGTGACAGAAGTTGATTTCGGAGCATCATTGTTGAAAAGGAGCTTCAACCGTTTTGTGGCATATGAGAATTCCATAAGCCCCGGACCTGTCGATTTTGGTCAAAAATGAAAATTTCAAAAGTGCCCCAATTTCTGCTTTAAACTTTAGGTACTATCCCAAAATGTATCACTAAGGTGACAGAAGTTGATTTCGGAGCATCATTTTTGAACAGGAGCTTCAACCGTTTTGTGGCATATGAGAATTCCATAAGCCCCGGACCTGTCAATTTTGGTCAAAAATGAAAATTTCAAAAGTGCCCCAATTTCTGCTTTAAACTTTAGGTACTATCCCAAAATGTATCACTAAGGTGACAGAAGTTGATTTTGGAGCATCATTTTTGAACAGGAGCTTCAACCGTTTTGTGGCATATGAGAATTCCATAAGCCCCGGACCTGTCGATTTTGGTCAAAAATGAAAATTTCAAAAGTGCCCCAATTTCTGCTTTAAACTTTAGGTACTATCCCAAAATGTATCACTAAGGTGACAGAAGTTGATTTTGGAGCATCATTTTTGAACAGGAGCTTCAACCGTTTTGTGGCATATGAGAATTCCCTAAGCCCCGGACCTGTCGATTTTGGTCAAAAATGAAAATTTCAAAAGTGCCCCAATTTCTGCTTTAAACTTTAGGTACTATCCCAAAATGTATCACTAAGGTGACAGAAGTTGATTTCGGAGCATCATTTTTGAACAGGAGCTTCAACCGTTTTGTGGCATATGAGAATTCCATAAGCCCCGGACCTGTCGATTTTGGTCAAAAATGAAAATTTCAAAAGTGCCCCAATTTCTGCTTTAAACTTTAGGTACTATCCCAAAATGTATCACTAAGGTGACAGAAGTTGATTTTGGAGCATCATTTTTGAACAGGAGCTTCAACCGTTTTGTGGCATATGAGAATTCCATAAGCCCCGGACCTGTCGATTTTGGTCAAAAATGAAAATTTCAAAAGTGCCCCAATTTCTGCTTTAAACTTTAGGTACTATCCCAAAATGTATCACTAAGGTGACAGAAGTTGATTTTGGAGCATCATTTTTGAACAGGAGCTTCAACCGTTTTGTGGCATATGAGAAATTCCCTAAGCCCCGGACCTGTCGATTTTGGTCAAAAATGAAAATTTCAAAAGTGCCCCAATTTCTGCTTTAAACTTTAGGTACTATCCCAAAATGTATCACTAAGGTGACAGAAGTTGATTTTGGAGCATCATTTTTGAACAGGAGCTTCAACCGTTTTGTGGCATATGAGAATTCCATAAGCCCCGGACCTGTCGATTTTGGTCAAAAATGAAAATTTCAAAAGTGCCCCAATTTCTGCTTTAAACTTTAGGTACTATCCCAAAATGTATCACTAAGGTGACAGAAGTTGATTTTGGAGCATCATTTTTGAACAGGAGCTTCAACCGTTTTGTGGCATATGAGAAATTCCCTAAGCCCCGGACCTGTCGATTTTGGTCAAAAATGAAAATTTCAAAAGTGCCCCAATTTCTGCTTTAAACTTTAGGTACTATCCCAAAATGTATCACTAAGGTGACAGAAGTTGATTTCGGAGCATCATTTTTGAACAGGAGCTTCAACCGTTTTGTGGCATATGAGAAATTCCCTAAGCCCCGGACCTGTCGATTTTGGTCAAAAATGAAAATTTCAAAAGTGCCCCAATTTCACCTTTAAACTTTAGGTACTATCCCAAAATGTATCACTAAGGTGACAGAAGTTGATTTCGGAGCATCATTTTTGAACAGGAGCTTCAACCGTTTTGTGGCATATGAGAAATTCCCTAAGCCCCGGACCTGTCGATTTTGGTCAAAAATGAAAATTTCAAAAGTGCCCCAATTTCTGCTTTAAACTTTAGGTACTATCCCAAAATGTATCACTAAGGTGACAGAAGTTGATTTCGGAGCATCATTTTAGAACAGGAGCTTCAACCGTTTTGTGGCATATGAGAAATTCCCTAAGCCCCGGACCTGTCGATTTTGGTCAAAAATGAAAATTTCAAAAGTGCCCCAATTTCTGCTTTAAACTTTAGGTACTATCCCAAAATGTATCACTGAGCTGACAGAAGTTGATTTCGGAGCATCATTTTTGAACAGGAGCTTCAACCGTTTTGTGGCATATGAGAATTCCATAAGCCCCGGACCTGTCGATTTTGGTCAAAAATGAAAATTTCAAAAGTGCCCCAATTTCTGCTTTAAACTTTAGGTACTATCCCAAAATGTATCACTAAGGTGACAGAAGTTGATTTTGGAGCATCATTTTTGAACAGGAGCTTCAACCGTTTTGTGGCATATGAGAATTCCATAAGCCCCGGACCTGTCGATTTTGGTCAAAAATGAAAATTTCAAAAGTGCCCCAATTTCTGCTTTAAACTTTAGGTACTATCCCAAAATGTATCACTAAGGTGACAGAAGTTGATTTTGGAGCATCATTTTTGAACAGGAGCTTCAACCGTTTTGTGGCATATGAGAATTCCCTAAGCCCCGGACCTGTCGATTTTGGTCAAAAATGAAAATTTCAAAAGTGCCCCAATTTCTGCTTTAAACTTTAGGTACTATCCCAAAATGTATCACTAAGGTGACAGAAGTTGATTTCGGAGCATCATTTTTGAACAGGAGCTTCAACCGTTTTGTGGCATATGAGAATTCCATAAGCCCCGGACCTGTCGATTTTGGTCAAAAATTAAAATTTCAAAAGTGCCCCAATTTTTGCTTTAAACTTTAGGTACTATCCCAAAATGTATCACTAAGGTGACAGAAGTTGATTTCGGAGCATCATTTTTGAACAGGAGCTTCAACCGTTTTGTGGCATATGAGAATTCCCTAAGCCCCGGACCTGTCGATTTTGGTCAAAAATGAAAATTTCAAAAGTGCCCCAATTTCTGCTTTAAACTTTAGGTACTATCCCAAAATGTATCACTAAGGTGACAGAAGTTGATTTCGGAGCATCATTTTTGAACAGGAGCTTCAACCGTTTTGTGGCATATGAGAAATTCCCTAAGCCCCGGACCTGTCAATTTTGGTCAAAAATGAAAATTTCAAAAGTGCCCCAATTTCTGCTTTAAACTTTAGGTACTATCCCAAAATGTATCACTAAGGTGACAGAAGTTGATTTCGGAGCATCATTTTTGAACAGGAGCTTCAACCGTTTTGTGGCATATGAGAAATTCCCTAAGCCCCGGACCTGTCGATTTTGGTCAAAAATGAAAATTTCAAAAGTGCCCCAATTTCACCTTTAAACTTTAGGTACTATCCCAAAATGTATCACTAAGGTGACAGAAGTTGATTTCGGAGCATCATTTTTGAACAGGAGCTTCAACCGTTTTGTGGCATATGAGAAATTCCCTAAGCCCCGGACCTGTCGATTTTGGTCAAAAATGAAAATTTCAAAAGTGCCCCAATTTCTGCTTTAAACTTTAGGTACTATCCCAAAATGTATCACTAAGGTGACAGAAGTTGATTACGGAGCATCATTTTTGAACAGGAGATTCTACCGTTTTGTGGCATATGAGAAATTCCCTAAGCCCCGGACCTGTCGATTTTGGTCAAAAATGAAAATTTCAAAAGTGCCCCAATGTCTGCTTTAAACTTTAGGTACTATCCCAAAATGTATCACTAAGGTGACAGAAGTTGATTTCGGAGCATCATTGTTGAACAGGAGCTTCAACCGTTTTGTGGCATATGAGAATTCCATAAGCCCCGGACCTGTCGATTTTGGTCAAAAATGAAAATTTCAAAAGTGCCCCAATTTCTGCTTTAAACTTTAGGTACTATCCCAAAATGTATCACTAAGGTGACAGAAGTTGATTTCGGAGCATCATTTTTGAACAGGAGCTTCAACCGTTTTGTGGCATATGAGAATTCCATAAGCCCCGGACCTGTCGATTTTGGTCAAAAATGAAAATTTCAAAAGTGCCCCAATTTCTGCTTTAAACTTTAGGTACTATCCCAAAATGTATCACTAAGGTGACAGAAGTTGATTTTGGAGCATCATTTTTGAACAGGAGCTTCAACCGTTTTGTGGCATATGAGAATTCCATAAGCCCCGGACCTGTCGATTTTGGTCAAAAATGAAAATTTCAAAAGTGCCCCAATTTCTGCTTTAAACTTTAGGTACTATCCCAAAATGTTTCACTAAGGTGACAGAAGTTGATTTTGGAGCATCATTTTTGAACAGGAGCTTCAACCGTTTTGTGGCATATGAGAATTCCCTAAGCCCCGGACCTGTCGATTTTGGTCAAAAATGAAAATTTCAAAAGTGCCCCAATTTCTGCTTTAAACTTTAGGTACTATCCCAAAATGTATCACTAAGGTGACAGAAGTTGATTTCGGAGCATCATTTTTGAACAGGAGCTTCAACCGTTTTGTGGCATATGATAAATTCCCTAAGCTCCGGACCTGTCGATTTTGGTCAAAAATGAAAATTTCAAAAGTGCCCCAATTTCTGCTTTAAACTTTAGGTACTATCCCAAAATGTATCACTAAGGTGACAGAAGTTGATTTTGGAGCATCATTTTTGAACAGGAGCTTCAACCGTTTTGTGGCATATGAGAATTCCATAAGCCCCGGACCTGTCGATTTTGGTCAAAAATGAAAATTTCAAAAGTGCCCCAATTTCTGCTTTAAACTTTAGGTACTATCCCAAAATGTATCACTAAGGTGACAGAAGTTGATTTTGGAGCATCATTTTTGAACAGGAGCTTCAACCGTTTTGTGGCATATGAGAATTCCCTAAGCCCCGGACCTGTCGATTTTGGTCAAAAATGAAAATTTCAAAAGTGCCCCAATTTCTGCTTTAAACTTTAGGTACTATCCCAAAATGTATCACTAAGGTGACAGAAGTTGATTTCGGAGCATCATTTTTGAACAGGAGCTTCAACCGTTTTGTGGCATATGAGAATTCCATAAGCCCCGGACCTGTCGATTTTGGTCAAAAATTAAAATTTCAAAAGTGCCCCAATTTTTGCTTTAAACTTTAGGTACTATCCCAAAATGTATCACTAAGGTGACAGAAGTTGATTTCGGAGCATCATTTTTGAACAGGAGCTTCAACCGTTTTGTGGCATATGAGAATTCCCTAAGCCCCGGACCTGTCGATTTTGGTCAAAAATGAAAATTTCAAAAGTGCCCCAATTTCTGCTTTAAACTTTAGGTACTATCCCAAAATGTATCACTAAGGTGACAGAAGTTGATTTCGGAGCATCATTTTTGAACAGGAGCTTCAACCGTTTTGTGGCATATGAGAAATTCCCTAAGCCCCGGACCTGTCAATTTTGGTCAAAAATGAAAATTTCAAAAGTGCCCCAATTTCTGCTTTAAACTTTAGGTACTATCCCAAAATGTATCACTAAGGTGACAGAAGTTGATTTCGGAGCATCATTTTTGAACAGGAGCTTCAACCGTTTTGTGGCATATGAGAAATTCCCTAAGCCCCGGACCTGTCGATTTTGGTCAAAAATGAAAATTTCAAAAGTGCCCCAATTTCACCTTTAAACTTTAGGTACTATCCCAAAATGTATCACTAAGGTGACAGAAGTTGATTTCGGAGCATCATTTTTGAACAGGAGCTTCAACCGTTTTGTGGCATATGAGAAATTCCCTAAGCCCCGTCCCTGTCGATTTTGGTCAAAAATGAAAATTTCAAAAGTGCCCCAATTTCTGCTTTAAACTTTAGGTACTATCCCAAAATGTATCACTAAGGTGACAGAAGTTGATTACGGAGCATCATTTTTGAACAGGAGATTCTACCGTTTTGTGGCATATGAGAAATTCCCTAAGCCCCGGACCTGTCGATTTTGGTCAAAAATGAAAATTTCAAAAGTGCCCCAATGTCTGCTTTAAACTTTAGGTACTATCCCAAAATGTATCACTAAGGTGACAGAAGTTGATTTCGGAGCATCATTGTTGAACAGGAGCTTCAACCGTTTTGTGGCATATGAGAATTCCATAAGCCCCGGACCTGTCGATTTTGGTCAAAAATGAAAATTTCAAAAGTGCCCCAATTTCTGCTTTAAACTTTAGGTACTATCCCAAAATGTATCACTAAGGTGACAGAAGTTGATTTCGGAGCATCATTTTTGAACAGGAGCTTCAACCGTTTTGTGGCATATGAGAATTCCATAAGCCCCGGACCTGTCGATTTTGGTCGAAAATGAAAATTTCAAAAGTGCCCCAATTTCTGCTTTAAACTTTAGGTACTATCCCAAAATGTATCACTAAGGTGACAGAAGTTGATTTTGGAGCATCATTTTTGAACAGGAGCTTCAACCGTTTTGTGGCATATGAGAATTCCATAAGCCCCGGACCTGTCGATTTTGGTCAAAAATGAAAATTTCAAAAGTGCCCCAATTTCTGCTTTAAACTTTAGGTACTATCCCAAAATGTTTCACTAAGGTGACAGAAGTTGATTTTGGAGCATCATTTTTGAACAGGAGCTTCAACCGTTTTGTGGCATATGAGAATTCCCTAAGCCCCGGACCTGTCGATTTTGGTCAAAAATGAAAATTTCAAAAGTGCCCCAATTTCTGCTTTAAACTTTAGGTACTATCCCAAAATGTATCACTAAGGTGACAGAAGTTGATTTCGGAGCATCATTTTTGAACAGGAGCTTCAACCGTTTTGTGGCATATGATAAATTCCCTAAGCTCCGGACCTGTCGATTTTGGTCAAAAATGAAAATTTCAAAAGTGCCCCAATTTCTGCTTTAAACTTTAGGTACTATCCCAAAATGTATAACTAAGATGACAGAAGTTGATTTCGGAGCATCATTTTTGAACAGGAGCTTCAACCGTTTTGTGGCATATGAGAAATTCCCTAAGCCCCGGACCTGTCGATTTTGGTCCAAAATGAAAATTTCAAAAGTGCCCCAATTTCTGCTTTAAACTTTAGGTACTATCCCAAAATGTATCACTAAGGTGACAGAAGTTGATTTTGGAGCATCATTTTTGAACAGGAGCTTCAACCGTTTTGTGGCATATGAGAATTCCCTAAGCCCCAAACCTGTCAATTTTGGTCAAAAATGAAAATTTCAAAAGTGCCCCAATTTCTGCTTTAAACTTTAGGTACTATCCCAAAATGTATCACTAAGGTGACAGAAGTTGATTTCGGAGCATCATTTTTGAACAGGAGCTTCAACCGTTTTGTGGCATATGAGAAATTCCCTAAGCCCCGGACTTGTCGATTTTGGTCCAAAATGAAAATTTCAAAAGTGCCCCAATTTCTGCTTTAAACTTTAGGTACTATCCCAAAATGTATCACTAAGGTGACAGAAGTTGATTTCGGAGCATCATTTTTGAACAGGAGCTTCAACCGTTTTGTGGCATATGAGAAATTCCCTAAGCCCCGGACCTGTCGATTTTGGTCAAAAATGAAAATTTCAAAAGTGCCCCAATTTCTGCTTTAAACTTTAGGTACTATCCCAAAATGTATCACTAAGGTGACAGAAGTTGATTTCGGAGCATCATTTTTGAACAGGAGCTTCAACCGTTTTGTGGCATATGAGAAATTCCCTAAGCCCCGGACCTGTCGATTTTGGTCAAAAATGAAAATTTCAAAAGTGCCCCAATTTCTGCTTTAAACTTTAGGTACTATCCCAAAATGTATCACTAAGGTGACAGAAGTTGATTTCGGAGCATCAGTTTTGAACAGGAGCTTCAACCGTTTTGTGGCATATGAGAAATTCCCTAAGCCCTGGACCTGTCGATTTTAGTCCAAAATGAAAATTTCAAAAGTGCCCCAATTTCTGCTTTAAACTTTAGGTACTATCCCAAAATGTATCACTAAGGTGACAGAAGTTGATTTCGGAGCATCATTTTTGAACAGGAGCTTCAACCGTTTTGTGGCATATGAGAAATTCCCTAAGCCCCAAACCTGTCGATTTTGGTCAAAAATGAAAATTTCAAAAGTGCCCCAATTTCTGCTTTAACCTTTAGGTACTATCCCAAAATGTATCACTAAGGTGACAGAAGTTGATTTCGGAGCATCATTTTTGAACAGGAGCTTCAACCGTTTTGTGGCATATGAGAAATTCCCTAAGCCCCGGACTTGTCGATTTTGGTCCAAAATGAAAATTTCAAAAGTGCCCCAATTTCTGCTTTAAACTTTAGGTACTATCCCAAAATGTATCACTAAGGTGACAGAAGTTGATTTCGGAGCATCATTTTTGAACAGGAGCTTCAACCGTTTTGTGGCATATGATAAATTCCCTAAGCTCCGGACCTGTCGATTTTGGTCAAAAATGAAAATTTCAAAAGTGCCCCAATTTCTGCTTTAAACTTTAGGTACTATCCCAAAATGTATAACTAAGATGACAGAAGTTGATTTCGGAGCATCATTTTTGAACAGGAGCTTCAACCGTTTTGTGGCATATGAGAAATTCCCTAAGCCCCGGACCTGTCGATTTTGGTCCAAAATGAAAATTTCAAAAGTGCCCCAATTTCTGCTTTAAACTTTAGGTACTATCCCAAAATGTATCACTAAGGTGACAGAAGTTGATTTTGGAGCATCATTTTTGAACAGGAGCTTCAACCGTTTTGTGGCATATGAGAATTCCCTAAGCCCCAAACCTGTCGATTTTGGTCAAAAATGAAAATTTCAAAAGTGCCCCAATTTCTGCTTTAAACTTTAGGTACTATCCCAAAATGTATCACTAGGGTGACAGAAGTTGATTTCGGAGCATCATTTTTGAACAGGAGCTTCAACCGTTTTGTGGCATATGAGAAATTCCCTAAGCCCCGGACTTGTCGATGTTGGTCAAAAATGAAAATTTCAAAAGTGCCCCAATTTCTGCTTTAAACTTTAGGTACTATCCCAAAATGTATCACTAAGGTGACAGAAGTTGATTTCGGAGCATCATTTTTGAACAGGAGCTTCAACCGTTTTGTGGCATATGAGAATTCCATAAGCCCCGGACCTGTCGATTTTGGTCAAAAATGAAAATTTCAAAAGTGCCCCAATTTCTGCTTTAAACTTTAGGTTCTATCCCAAAATGTATCACTAAGGTGACAGAAGTTGATTTTGGAGCATCATTTTTGAACAGGAGCTTCAACCGTTCTGTGGCATATGAGAAATTCCCTAAGCCCCGGACCTGTCGATTTTGGTCAAAAATGAAAATTTCAAAAGTGCCCCAATTTCTGCTTTAAACTTTAGGTACTATCCCAAAATGTATCACTAAGGTGACAGAAGTTGATTTTGGAGCATCATTTTTGAACAGGAGCTTCAACCGTTTTGTGGCATATGAGAATTCCCTAAGCCCCGGACCTGTCGATTTTGGTCAAAAATGAAAATTTCAAAAGTGCCCCAATTTCTGCTTTAAACTTTAGGTACTATCCCAAAATTTATCACTAAGGTGACAGAAGTTGATTTCGGAGCATCATTTTTGAACAGGAGCTTCAATGGTTTTGTGGCATATGAGAATTCCCTAAGCCCCGGACCTGTCGATTTTTGTCAAAAATCAAAATTTCAAAAGTGCCCCAATTTCTGCTTTAAACTTTAGGTACTATCCCAAAATGTATCACTAAGGTGACAGAAGTTGATTTCGGAGCATCATTTTTGAACAGGAGCTTCAACCGTTTTGTGGCATATGAGAATTCCATAAGCCCCGGACCTGTCGATTTTGGTCAAAAATGAAAATTTCAAAAGTGCCCCAATTTCTGCTTTAAACTTTAGGTACTATCCCAAAATGTATCACTAAGGTGACAGAAGTTGATTTCGGAGCATCATTTTTGAACAGGAGCTTCAACCGTTTTGTGGCATATGAGAATTCCATAAGCCCCGGACCTGTCGATTTTGGTCAAAAATGAAAATTTCAAAAGTGCCCCAATTTCTGCTTTAAACTTTAGGTACTATCCCAAAATGTATCACTAAGGTGACAGAAGTTGATTTCGGAGCATCATTTTTGAACAGGAGCTTCAACCGTTTTGTGGCATATGAGAATTCCATAAGCCCCGGACCTGTCGATTTTGGTCAAAAATGAAAATTTCAAAAGTGCCCCAATTTCTGCTTTAAACTTTAGGTACTATCCCAAAATGTATCACTAAGGTGACAGAAGTTGATTTCGGAGCATCATTATTGTACAGGAGCTTCAACCATTTTGTGGCATATGAGAAATTCCCTAAGCCCCGGACCTGTCGATTTTGGTCAAAAATCAAAATTTCAAAAGTGCCCCAATTTCTGCTTTAAACTTTAGGTACTATCCCAAAATGTATCACTAAGGTGACAGAAGTTGATTTCGGAGCATCATTTTTGAACAGGAGCTTCAACCGTTTTGTGGCATATGAGAATTCCCTAAGCCCCGGACCTGTCGATTTTGGTCAAAAATGAAAATTTCAAAAGTGCCCCAATTTCTGCTTTAAACTTTAGGTACTATCCCAAAATGTATCACTAAGGTGACAGAAGTTGATTTCGGAGCATCATTTTTGAACAGGAGCTTCAACCGTTTTGTGGCATATGAGAAATTCCCTAAGCCCCGGACCTGTCGATTTTGGTCAAAAATGAAAATTTCAAAAGTGCCCCAATTTCTGCTTTAAACTTTAGGTACTATCCCAAAATGTATCACTAAGGTGACAGAAGTTGATTTCGGAGCATCATTTTTGAACAGGAGCTTCAACCGTTTTGTGGCATATGAGAAATTCCCTAAGCCCCGGACCTGTCGATTTTGGTCAAAAATGAAAATTTCAAAAGTGCCCCAATTTCACCTTTAAACTTTAGGTACTATCCCAAAATGTATCACTAAGGTGACAGAAGTTGATTTCGGAGCATCATTTTTGAACAGGAGCTTCAACCGTTTTGTGGCATATGAGAAATTCCCTAAGCCCCGGACCTGTCGATTTTGGTCAAAAATGAAAATTTCAAAAGTGCCCCAATTTCTGCTTTAAACTTTAGGTACTATCCCAAAATGTATCACTAAGGTGACAGAAGTTGATTACGGAGCATCATTTTTGAACAGGAGATTCTACCGTTTTGTGGCATATGAGAAATTCCCTAAGCCCCGGACCTGTCGATTTTGGTCAAAAATGAAAATTTCAAAAGTGCCCCAATGTCTGCTTTAAACTTTAGGTACTATCCCAAAATGTATCACTAAGGTGACAGAAGTTGATTTCGGAGCATCATTGTTGAACAGGAGCTTCAACCGTTTTGTGGCATATGAGAATTCCATAAGCCCCGGACCTGTCGATTTTGGTCAAAAATGAAAATTTCAAAAGTGCCCCAATTTCTGCTTTAAACTTTAGGTACTATCCCAAAATGTATCACTAAGGTGACAGAAGTTGATTTCGGAGCATCATTTTTGAACAGGAGCTTCAACCGTTTTGTGGCATATGAGAATTCCATAAGCCCCGGACCTGTCGATTTTGGTCAAAAATGAAAATTTCAAAAGTGCCCCAATTTCAGCTTTAAACTTTAGGTACTATCCCAAAATGTATCACTAAGGTGACAGAAGTTGATTTTGGAGCATCATTTTTGAACAGGAGCTTCAACCGTTTTGTGGCATATGAGAATTCCATAAGCCCCGGACCTGTCGATTTTGGTCAAAAATGAAAATTTCAAAAGTGCCCCAATTTCTGCTTTAAACTTTAGGTACTATCCCAAAATGTATCACTAAGGTGACAGAAGTTGATTTTGGAGCATCATTTTTGAACAGGAGCTTCAACCGTTTTGTGGCATATGAGAATTCCCTAAGCCCCGGACCTGTCGATTTTGGTCAAAAATGAAAATTTCAAAAGTGCCCCAATTTCTGCTTTAAACTTTAGGTACTATCCCAAAATGTATCACTAAGGTGACAGAAGTTGATTTCGGAGCATCATTTTTGAACAGGAGCTTCAACCGTTTTGTGGCATATGAGAATTCCATAAGCCCCGGACCTGTCGATTTTGGTCAAAAATGAAAATTTCAAAAGTGCCCCAATTTTTGCTTTAAACTTTAGGTACTATCCCAAAATGTATCACTAAGGTGACAGAAGTTGATTTCGGAGCATCATTTTTGAACAGGAGCTTCAACCGTTTTGTGGCATATGAGAAATTCCCTAAGCCCCAGACCTGTCGATTTTGGTCAAAAATGAAAATTTCAAAAGTGCCCCAATTTCACCTTTAAACTTTAGGTACTATCCCAAAATGTATCACTAAGGTGATAGAAGTTGATTTCGGAGCATCATTTTTGAACAGGAGCTTCAACCGTTTTGTGGCATATGAGAAATTCCCTAAGCCCCGGACCTGTCGATTTTGGTCAAAAATGAAAATTTCAAAAGTGCCCCAATTTCTGCTTTAAACTTTAGGTACTATCCCAAAATGTATCACTAAGGTGACAGAAGTTGATTACGGAGCATCATTTTTGAACAGGAGATTCTACCGTTTTGTGGCATATGAGAAATTCCCTAAGCCCCGGACCTGTCGATTTTGGTCAAAAATGAAAATTTCAAAAGTGCCCCAATGTCTGCTTTAAACTTTAGGTACTATCCCAAAATGTATCACTAAGGTGACAGAAGTTGATTTCGGAGCATCATTGTTGAACAGGAGCTTCAACCGTTTTGTGGCATATGAGAATTCCATAAGCCCCGGACCTGTCGATTTTGGTCAAAAATGAAAATTTCAAAAGTGCCCCAATTTCTGCTTTAAACTTTAGGTACTATCCCAAAATGTATCACTAAGGTGACAGAAGTTGATTTCGGAGCATCATTTTTGAACAGGAGCTTCAACCGTTTTGTGGCATATGAGAATTCCATAAGCCCCGGACCTGTCGATTTTGGTCAAAAATGAAAATTTCAAAAGTGCCCCAATTTCTGCTTTAAACTTTAGGTACTATCCCAAAATGTATCACTAAGGTGACAGAAGTTGATTTTGGAGCATCATTTTTGAAAAGGAGCTTCAACCGTTTTGTGGCATATGAGAATTCCATAAGCCCCGGACCTGTCGATTTTGGTCAAAAATGAAAATTTCAAAAGTGCCCCAATTTCTGCTTTAAACTTTAGGTACTATCCCAAAATGTATCACTAAGGTGACAGAAGTTGATTTTGGAGCATCATTTTTGAACAGGAGCTTCAACCGTTTTGTGGCATATGAGAATTCCCTAAGCCCCGGACCTGTCGATTTTGGTCAAAAATGAAAATTTCAAAAGTGCCCCAATTTCTGCTTTAAACTTTAGGTACTATCCCAAAATGTATCACTAAGGTGACAGAAGTTGATTTCGGAGCATCATTTTTGAACAGGAGCTTCAACCGTTTTGTGGCATATGAGAATTCCATAAGCCCCGGACCTGTCGATTTTGGTCAAAAATGAAAATTTCAAAAGTGCCCCAATTTCTGCTTTAAACTTTAGGTACTATCCCAAAATGTATCACTAAGGTGACAGAAGTTGATTTTGGAGCATCATTTTTGAACAGGAGCTTCAACCGTTTTGTGGCATATGAGAATTCCATAAGCCCCGGACCTGTCGATTTTGGTCAAAAATGAAAATTTCAAAAGTGCCCCAATTTCTGCTTTAAACTTTAGGTACTATCCCAAAATGTATCACTAAGGTGACAGAAGTTGATTTTGGAGCATCATTTTTGAACAGGAGCTTCAACCGTTTTGTGGCATATGAGAAATTCCCTAAGCCCCGGACCTGTCGATTTTGGTCAAAAATGAAAATTTCAAAAGTGCCCCAATTTCTGCTTTAAACTTTAGGTACTATCCCAAAATGTATCACTAAGGTGACAGAAGTTGATTTTGGAGCATCATTTTTGAACAGGAGCTTCAACCGTTTTGTGGCATATGAGAATTCCATAAGCCCCGGACCTGTCGATTTTGGTCAAAAATGAAAATTTCAAAAGTGCCCCAATTTCTGCTTTAAACTTTAGGTACTATCCCAAAATGTATCACTAAGGTGACAGAAGTTGATTTCGGAGCATCATTTTTGAACAGGAGCTTCAACCGTTTTGTGGCATATGAGAAATTCCCTAAGCCCCGGACCTGTCGATTTTGGTCAAAAATGAAAATTTCAAAAGTGCCCCAATTTCTGCTTTAAACTTTAGGTACTATCCCAAAATGTATCACTAAGGTGACAGAAGTTGATTTCGGAGCATCATTTTTGAACAGGAGCTTCAACCGTTTTGTGGCATATGAGAAATTCCCTAAGCCCCGGACCTGTCGATTTTGGTCAAAAATGAAAATTTCAAAAGTGCCCCAATTTCACCTTTAAACTTTAGGTACTATCCCAAAATGTATCACTAAGGTGACAGAAGTTGATTTCGGAGCATCATTTTTGAACAGGAGCTTCAACCGTTTTGTGGCATATGAGAAATTCCCTAAGCCCCGGACCTGTCGATTTTGGTCAAAAATGAAAATTTCAAAAGTGCCCCAATTTCTGCTTTAAACTTTAGGTACTATCCCAAAATGTATCACTAAGGTGACAGAAGTTGATTACGGAGCATCATTTTTGAACAGGAGATTCTACCGTTTTGTGGCATATGAGAAATTCCCTAAGCCCCGGACCTGTCGATTTTGGTCAAAAATGAAAATTTCAAAAGTGCCCCAATGTCTGCTTTAAACTTTAGGTACTATCCCAAAATGTATCACTAAGGTGACAGAAGTTGATTTCGGAGCATCATTGTTGAACAGGAGCTTCAACCGTTTTGTGGCATATGAGAATTCCATAAGCCCCGGACCTGTCGATTTTGGTCAAAAATGAAAATTTCAAAAGTGCCCCAATTTCTGCTTTAAACTTTAGGTACTATCCCAAAATGTATCACTAAGGTGACAGAAGTTGATTACGGAGCATCATTTTTGAACAGGAGATTCTACCGTTTTGTGGCATATGAGAAATTCCCTAAGCCCCGGACCTGTCGATTTTGGTCAAAAATGAAAATTTCAAAAGTGCCCCAATGTCTGCTTTAAACTTTAGGTACTATCCCAAAATGTATCACTAAGGTGACAGAAGTTGATTTCGGAGCATCATTGTTGAACAGGAGCTTCAACCGTTTTGTGGCATATGAGAATTCCATAAGCCCCGGACCTGTCGATTTTGGTCAAAAATGAAAATTTCAAAAGTGCCCCAATTTCTGCTTTAAACTTTAGGTACTATCCCAAAATGTATCACTAAGGTGACAGAAGTTGATTTCGGAGCATCATTTTTGAACAGGAGCTTCAACCGTTTTGTGGCATATGAGAATTCCATAAGCCCCGGACCTGTCGATTTTGGTCAAAAATGAAAATTTCAAAAGTGCCCCAATTTCTGCTTTAAACTTTAGGTACTATCCCAAAATGTATCACTAAGGTGACAGAAGTTGATTTTGGAGCATCATTTTTGAACAGGAGCTTCAACCGTTTTGTGGCATATGAGAATTCCATAAGCCCCGGACCTGTCGATTTTGGTCAAAAATGAAAATTTCAAAAGTGCCCCAATTTCTGCTTTAAACTTTAGGTACTATCCCAAAATGTATCACTAAGGTGACAGAAGTTGATTTTGGAGCATCATTTTTGAACAGGAGCTTCAACCGTTTTGTGGCATATGAGAATTCCCTAAGCCCCGGACTAGTCGATTTTGGTCAAAAATGAAAATTTCAAAAGTGCCCCAATTTCTGCTTTAAACTTTAGGTACTATCCCAAAATGTATCACTAAGGTGACAGAAGTTGATTTCGGAGCATCATTTTTGAACAGGAGCTTCAACCGTTTTGTGGCATATGAGAATTCCATAAGCCCCGGACCTGTCGATTTTGGTCAAAAATGAAAATTTCAAAAGTGCCCCAATTTTTGCTTTAAACTTTAGGTACTATCCCAAAATGTATCACTAAGGTGACAGAAGTTGATTTCGGAGCATCATTTTTGAACAGGAGCTTCAACCGTTTTGTGGCATATGAGAATTCCATAAGCCCCGGACCTGTCGATTTTGGTCAAAAATGAAAATTTCAAAAGTGCCCCAATTTCTGCTTTAAACTTTAGGTACTATCCCAAAATGTATCACTAAGGTGACAGAAGTTGATTTTGGAGCATCATTTTTGAACAGGAGCTTCAACCGTTTTGTGGCATATGAGAATTCCATAAGCCCCGGACCTGTCGATTTTGGTCAAAAATGAAAATTTCAAAAGTGCCCCAATTTCTGCTTTAAACTTTAGGTACTATCCCAAAATGTATCACTAAGGTGACAGAAGTTGATTTTGGAGCATCATTTTTGAACAGGAGCTTCAACCGTTTTGTGGCATATGAGAATTCCCTAAGCCCCGGACTAGTCGATTTTGGTCAAAAATGAAAATTTCAAAAGTGCCCCAATTTCTGCTTTAAACTTTAGGTACTATCCCAAAATGTATCACTAAGGTGACAGAAGTTGATTTCGGAGCATCATTTTTGAACAGGAGCTTCAACCGTTTTGTGGCATATGAGAATTCCATAAGCCCCGGACCTGTCGATTTTGGTCAAAAATGAAAATTTCAAAAGTGCCCCAATTTTTGCTTTAAACTTTAGGTACTATCCCAAAATGTATCACTAAGGTGACAGAAGTTGATTTCGGAGCATCATTTTTGAACAGGAGCTTCAACCGTTTTGTGGCATATGAGAATTCCCTAAGCCCCGGACCTGTCGATTTTGGTCAAAAATGAAAATTTCAAAAATGCCCCAATTTCTGCTTTAAACTTTAGGTACTATCCCAAAATGTATCACTAAGGTGACAGAAGTTGATTTCGGAGCATCATTTTTGAACAGGAGCTTCAACCGTTTTGTGGCATATGAGAAATTCCCTAAGCCCCGGACCTGTCAATTTTGGTCAAAAATGAAAATTTCAAAAGTGCCCCAATTTCTGCTTTAAACTTTAGGTACTATCCCAAAATGTATCACTAAGGTGACAGAAGTTGATTTCGGAGCATCATTTTTGAACAGGAGCTTCAACCGTTTTGTGGCATATGAGAAATTCCCTAAGCCCCGGACCTGTCGATTTTGGTCAAAAATGAAAATTTCAAAAGTGCCCCAATTTCACCTTTAAACTTTAGGTACTATCCCAAAATGTATCACTAAGGTGACAGAAGTTGATTTCGGAGCATCATTTTTGAACAGGAGCTTCAACCGTTTTGTGGCATATGAGAAATTCCCTAAGCCCCGGACCTGTCGATTTTGGTCAAAAATGAAAATTTCAAAAGTGCCCCAATTTCTGCTTTAAACTTTAGGTACTATCCCAAAATGTATCACTAAGGTGACAGAAGTTGATTACGGAGCATCATTTTTGAACAGGAGATTCTACCGTTTTGTGGCATATGAGAAATTCCCTAAGCCCCGGACCTGTCGATTTTGGTCAAAAATGAAAATTTCAAAAGTGCCCCAATGTCTGCTTTAAACTTTAGGTACTATCCCAAAATGTATCACTAAGGTGACAGAAGTTGATTTCGGAGCATCATTGTTGAACAGGAGCTTCAACCGTTTTGTGGCATATGAGAATTCCATAAGCCCCGGACCTGTCGATTTTGGTCAAAAATGAAAATTTCAAAAGTGCCCCAATTTCTGCTTTAAACTTTAGGTACTATCCCAAAATGTATCACTAAGGTGACAGAAGTTGATTTCGGAGCATCATTTTTGAACAGGAGCTTCAACCGTTTTGTGGCATATGAGAATTCCATAAGCCCCGGACCTGTCGATTTTGGTCAAAAATGAAAATTTCAAAAGTGCCCCAATTTCTGCTTTAAACTTTAGGTACTATCCCAAAATGTATCACTAAGGTGACAGAAGTTGATTTTGGAGCATCATTTTTGAACAGGAGCTTCAACCGTTTTGTGGCATATGAGAATTCCATAAGCCCCGGACCTGTCGATTTTTGTCAAAAATGAAAATTTCAAAAGTGCCCCAATTTCTGCTTTAAACTTTAGGTACTATCCCAAAATGTATCACTAAGGTGACAGAAGTTGATTTCGGAGCATCATTTTTGAACAGGAGCTTCAACCGTTTTGTGGCATATGAGAAATTCCCTAAGCCCCGGACCTGTCAATTTTGGTCAAAAATGAAAATTTCAAAAGTGCCCCAATTTCTGCTTTAAACTTTAGGTACTATCCCAAAATGTATCACTAAGGTGACAGAAGTTGATTTCGGAGCATCATTTTTGAACAGGAGCTTCAACCGTTTTGTGGCATATGAGAAATTCCCTAAGCCCCGGACCTGTCGATTTTGGTCAAAAATGAAAATTTCAAAAGTGCCCCAATTTCACCTTTAAACTTTAGGTACTATCCCAAAATGTATCACTAAGGTGACAGAAGTTGATTTCGGAGCATCATTTTTGAACAGGAGCTTCAACCGTTTTGTGGCATATGAGAAATTCCCTAAGCCCCGGACCTGTCGATTTTGGTCAAAAATGAAAATTTCAAAAGTGCCCCAATTTCTGCTTTAAACTTTAGGTACTATCCCAAAATGTATCACTAAGGTGACAGAAGTTGATTACGGAGCATCATTTTTGAACAGGAGATTCTACCGTTTTGTGGCATATGAGAAATTCCCTAAGCCCCGGACCTGTCGATTTTGGTCAAAAATGAAAATTTCAAAAGTGCCCCAATGTCTGCTTTAAACTTTAGGTAATATCCCAAAATGTATCACTAAGGTGACAGAAGTTGATTTCGGAGCATCATTGTTGAACAGGAGCTTCAACCGTTTTGTGGCATATGAGAATTCCATAAGCCCCGGACCTGTCGATTTTGGTCAAAAATGAAAATTTCAAAAGTGCCCCAATTTCTGCTTTAAACTTTAGGTACTATCCCAAAATGTATCACTAAGGTGACAGAAGTTGATTTCGGAGCATCATTTTTGAACAGGAGCTTCAACCGTTTTGTGGCATATGAGAATTCCATAAGCCCCGAACCTGTCGATTTTGGTCAAAAATGAAAATTTCAAAAGTGCCCCAATTTCTGCTTTAAACTTTAGGTACTATCCCAAAATGTATCACTAAGGTGACAGAAGTTGATTTTGGAGCATCATTTTTGAACAGGAGCTTCAACCGTTTTGTGGCATATGAGAATTCCATAAGCCCCGGACCTGTCGATTTTGGTTAAAAATGAAAATTTCAAAAGTGCCCCAATTTCTGCTTTAAACTTTAGGTACTATCCCAAAATGTATCACTAAGGTGACAGAAGTTGATTTTGGAGCATCATTTTTGAACAGGAGCTTCAACCGTTTTGTGGCATATGAGAATTCCCTAAGCCCCGGACCTGTCGATTTTGGTCAAAAATGAAAATTTCAAAAGTGCCCCAATTTCTGCTTTAAACTTTAGGTACTATCCCAAAATGTATCACTAAGGTGACAGAAGTTGATTTTGGAGCATCATTTTTGAACAGGAGCTTCAACCGTTTTGTGGCATATGAGAATTCCATAAGCCCCGGACCTGTCGATTTTGGTCAAAAATGAAAATTTCAAAAGTGCCCCAATTTCTGCTTTAAACTTTAGGTACTATCCCAAAATGTATCACTAAGGTGACAGAAGTTGATTTCGGAGCATCATTTTTGAACAGGAGCTTCAACCGTTTTGTGGCATATGAGAATTCCATAAGCCCCGGACCTGTCGATTTTGGTCAAAAATGAAAATTTCAAAAGTGCCCCAATTTCTGCTTTAAACTTTAGGTACTATCCCAAAATGTATCACTAAGGTGACAGAAGTTGATTTCGGAGCATCATTTTTGAACAGGAGCTTCAACCGTTTTGTGGCATATGAGAAATTCCCTAAGCCCTGGACCTGTCGATTTTAGTCCAAAATGAAAATTTCAAAAGTGCCCCAATTTCTGCTTTAAACTTTAGGTACTATCCCAAAATGTATCACTAAGGTGACAGAAGTTGATTTCGGAGCATCATTTTTGAACAGGAGCTTCAACCGTTTTGTGGCATATGAGAAATTCCCTAAGCCCTGGACCTGTCGATTTTAGTCCAAAATGAAAATTTCAAAAGTGCCCCAATTTCTGCTTTAAACTTTAGGTACTATCCCAAAATGTATCACTAAGGTGACAGAAGTTGATTTCGGAGCATCATTTTTGAACAGGAGCTTCAACCGTTTTGTGGCATATGAGAAATTCCCTAAGCCCCGGACTTGTCGATTTTGGTCCAAAATGAAAATTTCAAAAGTGCCCCAATTTCTGCTTTAAACTTTAGGTACTATCCCAAAATGTATCACTAAGGTGACAGAAGTTGATTTCGGAGCATCATTTTTGAACAGGAGCTTCAACCGTTTTGTGGCATATGATAAATTCCCTAAGCTCCGGACCTGTCGATTTTGGTCAAAAATGAAAATTTCAAAAGCGCCCCAATTTCTGCTTTAAACTTTAGGTACTATCCCAAAATGTATAACTAAGATGACAGAAGTTGATTTCGGAGCATCATTTTTTAACAGGAGCTTCAACCGTTTTGTGGCATATGAGAAATTCCCTAAGCCCCGGACCTGTCGATTTTGGTCCAAAATGAAAATTTCAAAAGTGCCCCAATTTCTGCTTTAAACTTTAGGTACTATCCCAAAATGTATCACTAAGGTGACAGAAGTTGATTTTGGAGCATCATTTTTGAACAGGAACTTCAACCGTTTTGTGGCATATGAGAATTCCCTAAGCCCCAAACCTGTCGATTTTGGTCAAAAATGAAAATTTCAAAAGTGCCCCAATTTCTGCTTTAAACTTTAGGTACTATCCCAAAATGTATCACTAAGGTGACAGAAGTTGATTTCGGAGCATCATTTTTGAACAGGAGCTTCAACCGTTTTGTGGCATATGAGAATTCCATAAGCCCCGGACCTGTCGATTTTGGTCAAAAATGAAAATTTCAAAAGTGCCCCAATTTCTGCTTTAAACTTTAGGTACTATCCCAAAATGTATCACTAAGGTGACAGAAGTTGATTTTGGAGCATCATTTTTGAACAGGAGCTTCAACCGTTTTGTGGCATATGAGAATTCCATAAGCCCCGGACCTGTCGATTTTGGTCAAAAATGAAAATTTCAAAAGTGCCCCAATTTCTGCTTTAAACTTTAGGTACTATCCCAAAATGTATCACTAAGGTGACAGAAGTTGATTTCGGAGCATCATTTTTGAACAGGAGCTTCAACCATTTTGTGGCATATGAGAAATTCCCTAAGCCCCGGACCTGTCAATTTTGGTCAAAAATGAAAATTTCAAAAGTGCCCCAATTTCTGCTTTAAACTTTAGGTACTATCCCAAAATGTATCACTAAGGTGACAGAAGTTGATTTCGGAGCATCATTTTTGAACAGGAGCTTCAACCGTTTTGTGGCATATGAGAAATTCCCTAAGCCCCGGACCTGTCGATTTTGGTCAAAAATGAAAATTTCAAAAGTGCCCCAATTTCACCTTTAAACTTTAGGTACTATCCCAAAATGTATCACTAAGGTGACAGAAGTTGATTTCGGAGCATCATTTTTGAACAGGAGCTTCAACCGTTTTGTGGCATATGAGAAATTCCCTAAGCCCCGGACCTGTCGATTTTGGTCAAAAATGAAAATTTCAAAAGTGCCCCAATTTCTGCTTTAAACTTTAGGTACTATCCCAAAATGTATCACTAAGGTGACAGAAGTTGATTACGGAGCATCATTTTTGAACAGGAGATTCTACCGTTTTGTGGCATATGAGAAATTCCCTAAGCCCCGGACCTGTCGATTTTGGTCCAAAATGAAAATTTCAAAAGTGCCCCAATTTCTGCTTTAAACTTTAGGTACTATCCCAAAATGTATCACTAAGGTGACAGAAGTTGATTTTGGAGCATCATTTTTGAACAGGAACTTCAACCGTTTTGTGGCATATGAGAATTCCCTAAGCCCCAAACCTGTCGATTTTGGTCAAAAATGAAAATTTCAAAAGTGCCCCAATTTCTGCTTTAAACTTTAGGTACTATCCCAAAATGTATCACTAAGGTGACAGAAGTTGATTTCGGAGCATCATTTTTGAACAGGAGCTTCAACCGTTTTGTGGCATATGAGAATTCCATAAGCCCCGGACCTGTCGATTTTGGTCAAAAATGAAAATTTCAAAAGTGCCCCAATTTCTGCTTTAAACTTTAGGTACTATCCCAAAATGTATCACTAAGGTGACAGAAGTTGATTTTGGAGCATCATTTTTGAACAGGAGCTTCAACCGTTTTGTGGCATATGAGAATTCCATAAGCCCCGGACCTGTCGATTTTGGTCAAAAATGAAAATTTCAAAAGTGCCCCAATTTCTGCTTTAAACTTTAGGTACTATCCCAAAATGTATCACTAAGGTGACAGAAGTTGATTTCGGAGCATCATTTTTGAACAGGAGCTTCAACCATTTTGTGGCATATGAGAAATTCCCTAAGCCCCGGACCTGTCAATTTTGGTCAAAAATGAAAATTTCAAAAGTGCCCCAATTTCTGCTTTAAACTTTAGGTACTATCCCAAAATGTATCACTAAGGTGACAGAAGTTGATTTCGGAGCATCATTTTTGAACAGGAGCTTCAACCGTTTTGTGGCATATGAGAAATTCCCTAAGCCCCGGACCTGTCGATTTTGGTCCAAAATGAAAATTTCAAAAGTGCCCCAATTTCTGCTTTAAACTTTAGGTACTATCCCAAAATGTATCACTAAGGTGACAGAAGTTGATTTCGGAGCATCATTTTTGAACAGGAGATTCTACCGTTTTGTGGCATATGAGAAATTCCCTAAGCCCCGGACCTGTCGATTTTGGTCAAAAATGAAAATTTCAAAAGTGCCCCAATTTCTGCTTTAAACTTTAGGTACTATCCCAAAATGTATCACTAAGGTGACAGAAGTTGATTTTGGAGCATCATTTTTGAACAGGAGCTTCAACCGTTTTGTGGCATATGAGAATTCCCTAAGCCCCGGACCTGTCGATTTTGGTCAAAAATGAAAATTTCAAAAGTGCCCCAATTTCTGCTTTAAACTTTAGGTACTATCCCAAAATGTATCACTAAGGTGACAGAAGTTGATTTTGGAGCATCATTTTTGAACAGGAGCTTCAACCGTTTTGTGGCATATGAGAATTCCATAAGCCCCGGACCTGTCGATTTTGGTCAAAAATGAAAATTTCAAAAGTGCCCCAATTTCTGCTTTAAACTTTAGGTACTATCCCAAAATGTATCACTAAGGTGACAGAAGTTGATTTCGGAGCATCATTTTTGAACAGGAGCTTCAACCGTTTTGTGGCATATGAGAATTCCATAAGCCCCGGACCTGTCGATTTTGGTCAAAAATGAAAATTTCAAAAGTGCCCCAATTTCTGCTTTAAACTTTAGGTACTATCCCAAAATGTATCACTAAGGTGACAGAAGTTGATTTCGGAGCATCATTTTTGAATAGGAGCTTCAACCGTTTTGTGGCATATGAGAAATTCCCTAAGCCCTGGACCTGTCGATTTTAGTCCAAAATGAAAATTTCAAAAGTGCCCCAATTTCTGCTTTAAACTTTAGGTACTATCCCAAAATGTATCACTAAGGTGACAGAAGTTGATTTCGGAGCATCATTTTTGAACAGGAGCTTCAACCGTTTTGTGGCATATGAGAAATTCCCTAAGCCCTGGACCTGTCGATTTTAGTCCAAAATGAAAATTTCAAAAGTGCCCCAATTTCTGCTTTAAACTTTAGGTACTATCCCAAAATGTATCACTAAGGTGACAGAAGTTGATTTCGGAGCATCATTTTTGAACAGGAGCTTCAACCGTTTTGTGGCATATGAGAAATTCCCTAAGCCCCGGACTTGTCGATTTTGGTCCAAAATGAAAATTTCAAAAGTGCCCCAATTTCTGCTTTAAACTTTAGGTACTATCCCAAAATGTATCACTAAGGTGACAGAAGTTGATT
The DNA here is from genome assembly GCF_028390025.1 of Pseudophryne corroboree. NCBI lineage: Eukaryota > Metazoa > Chordata > Amphibia > Anura > Myobatrachidae > Pseudophryne > Pseudophryne corroboree. Next base: position 273,327 of record NW_026970366.1, read on the forward strand.
TCGGAGCATCATTTTTGAACAGGAGCTTCAACCGTTTTGTGGCATATGATAAATTCCCTAAGCTCCGGACCTGTCGATTTTGGTCAAAAATGAAAATTTCAAAAGCGCCCCAATTTCTGCTTTAAACTTTAGGTACTATCCCAAAATGTATAACTAAGATGACAGAAGTTGATTTCGGAGCATCATTTTTTAACAGGAGCTTCAACCGTTTTGTGGCATATGAGAAATTCCCTAAGCCCCGGACCTGTCGATTTTGGTCCAAAATGAAAATTTCAAAAGTGCCCCAATTTCTGCTTTAAACTTTAGGTACTATCCCAAAATGTATCACTAAGGTGACAGAAGTTGATTTTGGAGCATCATTTTTGAACAGGAACTTCAACCGTTTTGTGGCATATGAGAATTCCCTAAGCCCCAAACCTGTCGATTTTGGTCAAAAATGAAAATTTCAAAAGTGCCCCAATTTCTGCTTTAAACTTTAGGTACTATCCCAAAATGTATCACTAAGGTGACAGAAGTTGATTTCGGAGCATCATTTTTGAACAGGAGCTTCAACCGTTTTGTGGCATATGAGAATTCCATAAGCCCCGGACCTGTCGATTTTGGTCAAAAATGAAAATTTCAAAAGTGCCCCAATTTCTGCTTTAAACTTTAGGTACTATCCCAAAATGTATCACTAAGGTGACAGAAGTTGATTTTGGAGCATCATTTTTGAACAGGAGCTTCAACCGTTTTGTGGCATATGAGAATTCCATAAGCCCCGGACCTGTCGATTTTGGTCAAAAATGAAAATTTCAAAAGTGCCCCAATTTCTGCTTTAAACTTTAGGTACTATCCCAAAATGTATCACTAAGGTGACAGAAGTTGATTTCGGAGCATCATTTTTGAACAGGAGCTTCAACCATTTTGTGGCATATGAGAAATTCCCTAAGCCCCGGACCTGTCAATTTTGGTCAAAAATGAAAATTTCAAAAGTGCCCCAATTTCTGCTTTAAACTTTAGGTACTATCCCAAAATGTATCACTAAGGTGACAGAAGTTGATTTCGGAGCATCATTTTTGAACAGGAGCTTCAACCGTTTTGTGGCATATGAGAAATTCCCTAAGCCCCGGACCTGTCGATTTTGGTCAAAAATGAAAATTTCAAAAGTGCCCCAATTTCACCTTTAAACTTTAGGTACTATCCCAAAATGTATCACTAAGGTGACAGAAGTTGATTTCGGAGCATCATTTTTGAACAGGAGCTTCAACCGTTTTGTGGCATATGAGAAATTCCCTAAGCCCCGGACCTGTCGATTTTGGTCAAAAATGAAAATTTCAAAAGTGCCCCAATTTCTGCTTTAAACTTTAGGTACTATCCCAAAATGTATCACTAAGGTGACAGAAGTTGATTACGGAGCATCATTTTTGAACAGGAGATTCTACCGTTTTGTGGCATATGAGAAATTCCCTAAGCCCCGGACCTGTCGATTTTGGTCCAAAATGAAAATTTCAAAAGTGCCCCAATTTCTGCTTTAAACTTTAGGTACTATCCCAAAATGTATCACTAAGGTGACAGAAGTTGATTTTGGAGCATCATTTTTGAACAGGAACTTCAACCGTTTTGTGGCATATGAGAATTCCCTAAGCCCCAAACCTGTCGATTTTGGTCAAAAATGAAAATTTCAAAAGTGCCCCAATTTCTGCTTTAAACTTTAGGTACTATCCCAAAATGTATCACTAAGGTGACAGAAGTTGATTTCGGAGCATCATTTTTGAACAGGAGCTTCAACCGTTTTGTGGCATATGAGAATTCCATAAGCCCCGGACCTGTCGATTTTGGTCAAAAATGAAAATTTCAAAAGTGCCCCAATTTCTGCTTTAAACTTTAGGTACTATCCCAAAATGTATCACTAAGGTGACAGAAGTTGATTTTGGAGCATCATTTTTGAACAGGAGCTTCAACCGTTTTGTGGCATATGAGAATTCCATAAGCCCCGGACCTGTCGATTTTGGTCAAAAATGAAAATTTCAAAAGTGCCCCAATTTCTGCTTTAAACTTTAGGTACTATCCCAAAATGTATCACTAAGGTGACAGAAGTTGATTTCGGAGCATCATTTTTGAACAGGAGCTTCAACCATTTTGTGGCATATGAGAAATTCCCTAAGCCCCGGACCTGTCAATTTTGGTCAAAAATGAAAATTTCAAAAGTGCCCCAATTTCTGCTTTAAACTTTAGGTACTATCCCAAAATGTATCACTAAGGTGACAGAAGTTGATTTCGGAGCATCATTTTTGAACAGGAGCTTCAACCGTTTTGTGGCATATGAGAAATTCCCTAAGCCCCGGACCTGTCGATTTTGGTCAAAAATGAAAATTTCAAAAGTGCCCCAATTTCACCTTTAAACTTTAGGTACTATCCCAAAATGTATCACTAAGGTGACAGAAGTTGATTTCGGAGCATCATTTTTGAACAGGAGATTCTACCGTTTTGTGGCATATGAGAAATTCCCTAAGCCCCGGACCTGTCGATTTTGGTCAAAAATGAAAATTTCAAAAGTGCCCCAATGTCTGCTTTAAACTTTAGGTACTATCCCAAAATGTATCACTAAGGTGACAGAAGTTGATTTCGGAGCATCATTGTTGAACAGGAGCTTCAACCGTTTTGTTGCATATGAGAATTCCATAAGCCCCGGACCTGTCGATTTTGGTCAAAAATAAAAATTTCAAAAGTGCCCCAATTTCTGCTTTAAACTTTAGGTACTATCCCAAAATGTATCACTAAGGTGACAGAAGTTGATTTTGGAGCATCATTTTTGAACAGGAGTTTCAACCGTTTTGTGGCATATGAGAATTCCATAAGCCCCGGACCTGTCGATTTTGGTCAAAAATGAAAATTTCAAAAGTGCCCCAATTTCTGCTTTAAACTTTAGGTACTATCCCAAAATGTATCACTAAGGTGACAGAAGTTGATTTTGGAGCATCATTTTTGAACAGGAGCTTCAACCGTTTTGTGGCATATGAGAATTCCATAAGCCCCGGACCTGTCGATTTTGGTCAAAAATGAAAATTTCAAAAGTGCCCCAATTTCTGCTTTAAACTTTAGGTACTATCCCAAAATGTATCACTAAGGTGACAGAAGTTGATTTTGGAGCATCATTTTTGAACAGAAGCTTCAACCGTTTTGTGGCATATGAGAAATTCCCTAAGCCCCGGACCTGTCGATTTTGGTCAAAAATGAAAATTTCAAAAGTGCCCCAATTTCTGCTTTAAACTTTAGGTACTATCCCAAAATGTATCACTAAGGTGACAGAAGTTGATTTCGGAGCATCATTTTTGAACAGGAGCTTCAACCGTTTTGTGGCATATGAGAAATTCCCTAAGCCCCGGACCTGTCGATTTTGGTCAAAAATGAAAATTTCAAAAGTGCCCCAATTTCTGCTTTAAACTTTAGGTACTATCCCAAAATGTATCACTAAGGTGACAGAAGTTGATTTCGGAGCATCATTTTTGAACAGGAGCTTCAACCGTTTTGTGGCATATGAGAAATTCCCTAAGCCCTGGACCTGTCGATTTTAGTCCAAAATGAAAATTTCAAAAGTGCCCCAATTTCTGCTTTAAACTTTAGGTACTATCCCAAAATGTATCACTAAGGTGACAGAAGTTGATTTCGGAGCATCATTTTTGAACAGGAGCTTCAACCGTTTTGTGGCATATGAGAAATTCCCTAAGCCCCGGACCTGTCGATTTTGGTCCAAAATGAAAATTTCAAAAGTGCCCCAATTTCTGCTTTAAACCTTAGGTACTATCCCAAAATGTATCACTAAGGTGACAGAAGTTGATTTTGGAGCATCATTTTTGAACAGGAGCTTCAACCGTTTTGTGGCATATGAGAATTCCCTAAGCCCCAAACCTGTCGATTTTGGTCAAAAATGAAAATTTCAAAAGTGCCCCAATTTCTGCTTTAAACTTTAGGTACTATCCCAAAATGTATCACTAAGGTGACAGAAGTTGATTTCGGAGCATCATTTTTGAACAGGAGCTTCAACCGTTTTGTGGCATATGAGAAATTCCCTAAGCCCCGGACTTGTCGATGTTGGTCAAAAATGAAAATTTCAAAAGTGCCCCAATTTCTGCTTTAAACTTTAGGTACTATCCCAAAATGTATCACTAAGGTGACAGAAGTTAATTTCGGAGCATCATTTTTGAACAGGAGCTTCAACCGTTTTGTGGCATATGAGAAATTCCCTAAACTCCGGACCTGTCGATTTTGGTCAAAAATGAAAATTTCAAAAGTGCCCCAATTTCTGCTTTAAACTTTAGGTACTATTCCAAAATGTATCACTAAGGTGACAGAAGTTGATTTTGGAGCATCATTTTTGAACAGGAGCTTCAACCGTTTTGTGGCATATGAGAATTCCATAAGCCCCGGCGGACCTGTCGATTTTGGTCAAAAATGAAAATTTCAAAAGTGCCCCAATTTCTGCTTTAAACTTTAGGTACTATCCCAAAATGTATCACTAAGGTGACAGAAGTTGATTTCGGAGCATCATTTTTGAACAGGAGCTTCAACCGTTTTGTGGCATATGAGAATTCCATAAGCCCCGGACCTGTCGATATTGGTCAAAAATGAAAATTTCAAAAGTGCCCCAATTTCTGCTTTAAACTTTAGGTACTATCCCAAAATGTATCACTAAGGTGACAGAAGTTGATTTCGGAGCATCATTTTTGAACAGGAGCTTCAACCGTTTTGTGGCATATGAGAATTCCATAAGCCCCGGACCTGTCGATTTTGGTCAAAAATGAAAATTTCAAAAGTGCCACAATTTCTGCTTTAAACTTTAGGTACTATCCCAAAATGTATCACTAAGGTGACAGAAGTTGATTTTGGAGCATCATTTTTGAACAGGAGCTTCAACCGTTTTGTGGCATATGAGAAATTCCTTAAGCCCCGGACTTGTCGATGTTGGTCAAAAATGAAAATTTCAAAAGTGCCCCAATTTCTGCTTTAAACTTTAGGTACTATCCCAAAATGTATCACTAAGGTGACAGAAGTTGATTTCGGAGCATCATTTTTGAACAGGAGCTTCAACCGTTTTGTGGCATATGAGAATTCCATAAGCCCCGGACCTGTCGATTTTGGTCAAAAATGAAAATTTCAAAAGTGCCCCAATTTCTGCTTTAAACTTTAGGTGCTATCCCAAAATGTATCACTAAGGTGACAGAAGTTGATTTTGGAGCATCATTTTTGAACAGGAGCTTCAACCGTTTTGTGGCATATGAGAAATTCCCTAAGCCCCGGACCTGTCGATTTTGGTCAAAAATGAAAATTTCAAAAGTGCCCCAATTTCTGCTTTAAACTTTAGGTACTATCCCAAAATGTATCACTAAGGTGACAGAAGTTGATTTCGGAGCATCATTTTTGAACAGGAGCTTCAACCGTTTTGTGGCATATGAGAAATTCCCTAAGCCCCGGACCTGTCGATTTTGGTCAAAAATGAAAATTTCAAAAGTGCCCCAATTTCTGCTTTAAACTTTAGGTACTATCACAAAATGTATCACTAAGGTGACAGAAGTTGATTTCGGAGCATCATTTTTGAACAGGAGCTTCAACCGTTTTGTGGCATATGAGAAATTCCCTAAGCCCCGGACCTGTCGATTTTGGTCAAAAATGAAAATTTCAAAAGTGCCCCAATGTCTGCTTTAAACTTTAGGTACTATCCCAAAATGTATCACTAAGGTGACAGAAGTTGATTTCGGAGCATCATTTTTGAACAGGAGCTTCAACCGTTTTGTGGCATATGAGAAATTCCCTAAGCCCCGGACCTGTCGATTTTGGTCAAAAATGAAAATTTCAAAAGTGCCCCAATTTCTGCTTTAAACTTTAGGTACTATCACAAAATGTATCACTAAGGTGACAGAAGTTGATTTCGGAGCATCATTTTTGAACATGAGCTTCAACCGTTTTGTGGCATATGAGAAATTCCCTAAGCCTCGGACCTGTCGATTTTGGTCAAAAATGAAAATTTCAAAAGTGCCCCAATGTCTGCTTTAAACTTTAGGTACTATCCCAAAATGTATCACTAAGGTGACAGAAGTTGATTTCGGAGCATCATTTTTGAACAGGAGCTTCAACCGTTTTGTGGCATATGAGAAATTCCCTAAGCCCCGGACCTGTCGATTTTGGTCAAAAATGAAAATTTCAAAAGTGCCCCAATTTCTGCTTTAAACTTTAGGTACTATCACAAAATGTATCACTAAGGTGACAGAAGTTGATTTCGGAGCATCATTTTTGAACAGGAGCTTCAACCGTTTTGTGGCATATGAGAAATTCCCTAAGCCCCGGACCTGTCGATTTTGGTCAAAAATGAAAATTTCAAAAGTGCCCCAATTTCTGCTTTAAACTTTAGGTACTATCACAACATGTATCACTAAGGTGACAGAAGTTGATTTTGGAGCATCATTTTTGAACAGGAGCTTCAACCGTTTTGTGGCATATGAGAATTCCCTAAGCCCCGGACCTGTCGATTTTGGTCAAAAATGAATATTTCAAAAGTGCCCCAATTTCTGCTTTAAACTTTAGGTACTATCCCAAAATGTATCACTAAGGTGACAGAAGTTGATTTTGGAGCATCATTTTTGAACAGGAGCTTCAACCGTTTTGTGGCATATGAGAATTCCCTAAGCCCCGGACCTGTCGATTTTGGTCAAAAATGAAAATTTCAAAAGTGCCCCAATTTCTGCTTTAAACTTTAGGTACTATCCCAAAATGTATCACTAAGGTGACAGAAGTTGATTTCGGAGCATCATTTTTGAACAGGAGCTTCAACGGTTTTGTGGCATATGAGAATTCCATAAGCCCCAGACCTGTCGGTTTTGGTCAAAAATGAAAATTTCAATAGTGCCCCAATTTCTGCTTTAAACTTTAGGTACTATCCCAAAATGTATCACTAAGGTGACAGAAGTTGATTTCGGAGCATCATTTTTGTACAGGAGCTTCAACCGTTTTGTGGCATATGAGAAATTCCCTAAGCCCCGGACCTGTCGATTTTGGTCAAAAATCAAAATTTCAAAAGTGCCCCAATTTCTGCTTTAAACTTTAGGTACTATCCCAAAATGTATCACTAAGGTGACAGAAGTTGATTTCGGAGCATCATTTTTGAACAGGAGCTTCAACCGTTTTGTGGCATATGAGAATTCCATAAGCCCCGGACCTGTCGATTTTGGTCAAAAATGAAAATTTCAAAAGTGCCCCAATTTCTGCTTTAAACTTTAGGTACTATCCCAAAATGTATCACTAAGGTGACAGAAGTTGATTTCGGAGCATCATTTTTGAACAGGAGCTTCAATGGTTTTGTGGCATATGAGAATTCCATAAGCCCCGGACCTGTCGATTTTGGTCAAAAATGAAAATTTCAAAAGTGCCCCAATTTCTACTTTAAACTTTAGGTACTATCCCAAAATGTATCACTAAGGTGACAGAAGTTGATTTCGGAGCATCATTTTTGTACAGGAGCTTCAACCGTTTTGTGGCATATGAGAAATTCCCTAAGCCCCGGACCTGTCGATTTTGGTCAGAAATCAAAATTTCAAAAGAGCCCCAATTTCTGCTTTAAACTTTAGGTACTATCCCAAAATGTATCACTAAGGTGACAGAAGTTGATTTCGGAGCATCATTTTTGAACAGGAGCTTCAACCGTTTTGTGGCATATGAGAATTCCATAAGCCCCGGACCTGTCGATTTTGGTCAAAGATGAAAATTTCAAAAGTGCCCCAATTTCTGCTTTAAACTTTAGGTACTATCCCAAAATGTATCACTAAGGTGACAGAAGTTGATTTCGGAGCATCATTTTTGAACAGGAGCTTCAACCGTTTTGTGGCATATGAGAAATTCCCTAAGCCCCGGACCTGTCGATTTTGGTCAAAAATGAAAATTTCAAAAGTGCCCCAATTTCTGCTTTAAACTTTAGGTACTATCCCAAAATGTATCACTAAGGTGACAGAAGTTGATTTCGGAGCATCATTTTTGAACAGGAGCTTCAACCGTTTTGTGGCATATGAGAAATTCCCTAAGCCCCGGACCTGTCGATTTTGGTCAAAAATGAAAATTTCAAAAGTGCCCCAATGTCTGCTTTAAACTTTAGGTACTATCCCAAAATGTATCACTAAGGTGACAGAAGTTGATTTCGGAGCATCATTTTTGAACAGGAGCTTCAACCGTTTTGTGGCATATGAGAAATTCCCTAAGCCCCGGACCTGTCGATTTTGGTCAAAAATGAAAATTTCAAAAGTGCCCCAATTTCTGCTTTAAACTTTAGGTACTATCACAAAATGTATCACTAAGGTGACAGAAGTTGATTTCGGAGCATCATTTTTGAACAGGAGCTTCAACCGTTTTGTGGCATATGAGAAATTCCCTAAGCCCCGGACCTGTCGATTTTGGTCAAAAATGAAAATTTCAAAAGTGCCCCAATTTCTGCTTTAAACTTTAGGTACTATCACAAAATGTATCACTAAGGTGACAGAAGTTGATTTCGGAGCATCCTTTTTGAACAGGAGCTTCAACCGTTTTGTGGCATATGAGAAATTCCCTAAGACCCGGACCTGTCGATTTTGGTCAAAAATGAAAATTTAAAAAGTGCCCCAATTTCTGCTTTAAACTTTAGGTACTATCCCAAAATGTATCACTAAGGTGACAGAAGTTGATTTCGGAGCATCATTTTTGAACAGGAGCTTCAACCGTTTTGTGGCATATGAGAAATTCCCTAAGCCCCGGACCTGTCGATTTTGGTCAAAAATGAAAATTTCAAAAGTGCCCCAATTTCTGCTTTAAACTTTAGGTACTATCACAAAATGTATCACTAAGGTGACAGAAGTTGATTTCGGAGCATCATTTTTGAACAGGAGCTTCAACCGTTTTGTGGCATATGAGAAATTCCCTAAGCCCCGGACCTGTCGATTTTGGTCAAAAATGAAAATTTCAAAAGTGCCCCAATGTCTGCTTTAAACTTTAGGTACTATCCCAAAATGTATCACTAAGGTGACAGAAGTTGATTTCGCAGCATCATTTTTGAACAGGAGCTTCAACCGTTTTGTGGCATATGAGAAATTCCCTAAGCCCCGGACCTGTCGATTTTGGTCAAAAATGAAAATTTCAAAAGTGCCCCAATTTCTGCTTTAAACTTTAGGTACTATCCCAAAATGTATCACTAAGGTGACAGAAGTTGATTTCGGAGCATCATTTTTGAACAGGAGCTTCAACCGTTTTGTGGCATATGAGAAATTCCCTAAGCCCCGGACCTGTCGATTTTGGTCAAAAATGAAAATTTCAAAAGTGCCCCAATTTCTGCTTTAAACTTTAGGTACTATCCCAAAATGTATCACTAAGGTGACAGAAGTTGATTTCGGAGCATCATTTTTGAACAGGAGCTTCAACCGTTTTGTGGCATATGAGAAATTCCCTAAGCCCCGGACCTGTCGATTTTGGTCAAAAATGAAAATTTCAAAAGTGCCCCAATTTCTGCTTTAAACTTTAGGTACTATCCCAAAATGTATCACTAAGGTGACAGAAGTTGATTACGGAGCATCATTTTTGAACAGGAGATTCTACCGTTTTGTGGCATATGAGAAATTCCCTAAGCCCCGGACCTGTCGATTTTGGTCCAAAATGAAAATTTCAAAAGTGCCCCAATTTCTGCTTTAAACTTTAGGTACTATCCCAAAATGTATCACTAAGGTGACAGAAGTTGATTTTGGAGCATCATTTTTGAACAGGAACTTCAACCGTTTTGTGGCATATGAGAATTCCCTAAGCCCCAAACCTGTCGATTTTGGTCAAAAATGAAAATTTCAAAAGTGCCCCAATTTCTGCTTTAAACTTTAGGTACTATCCCAAAATGTATCACTAAGGTGACAGAAGTTGATTTCGGAGCATCATTTTTGAACAGGAGCTTCAACCGTTTTGTGGCATATGAGAATTCCATAAGCCCCGGACCTGTCGATTTTGGTCAAAAATGAAAATTTCAAAAGTGCCCCAATTTCTGCTTTAAACTTTAGGTACTATCCCAAAATGTATCACTAAGGTGACAGAAGTTGATTTTGGAGCATCATTTTTGAACAGGAGCTTCAACCGTTTTGTGGCATATGAGAATTCCATAAGCCCCGGACCTGTCAATTTTGGTCAAAAATGAAAATTTCAAAAGTGCCCCAATTTCTGCTTTAAACTTTAGGTACTATCCCAAAATGTATCACTAAGGTGACAGAAGTTGATTTCGGAGCATCATTTTTGAACAGGAGCTTCAACCATTTTGTGGCATATGAGATATTCCCTAAGCCCCGGACCTGTCAATTTTGGTCAAAAATGAAAATTTCAAAAGTGCCCCAATTTCTGCTTTAAACTTTAGGTACTATCCCAAAATGTATCACTAAGGTGACAGAAGTTGATTTCGGAGCATCATTTTTGAACAGGAGCTTCAACCGTTTTGTGGCATATGAGAAATTCCCTAAGCCCCGGACCTGTCGATTTTGGTCAAAAATGAAAATTTCAAAAGTGCCCCAATTTCACCTTTAAACTTTAGGTACTATCCCAAAATGTATCACTAAGGTGACAGAAGTTGATTTCGGAGCATCATTTTTGAACAGGAGATTCTACCGTTTTGTGGCATATGAGAAATTCCCTAAGCCCCGGACCTGTCGATTTTGGTCAAAAATGAAATTTCAAAAGTGCCCCAATGTCTGCTTTAAACTTTAGGTACTATCCCAAAATGTATCACTAAGGTGACAGAAGTTGATTTCGGAGCATCATTGTTGAACAGGAGCTTCAACCGTTTTGTTGCATATGAGAATTCCATAAGCCCCGGACCTGTCGATTTTGGTCAAAAATGAAAATTTCAAAAGTGCCCCAATTTCTGCTTTAAACTTTAGGTACTATCCCAAAATGTATCACTAAGGTGACAGAAGTTGATTTCGGAGCATCATTTTTGAACAGGAGCTTCAACCGTTTTGTGGCATATGAGAATTCCATAAGCCCCGGACCTGTCGATTTTGGTCAAAAATAAAATTTCAAAAGTGCCCCAATTTCTGCTTTAAAACTTTAGGTACTATCCCAAAATGTATCACTAAGGTGACAGAAGTTGATTTTGGAGCATCATTTTTGAACAGGAGCTTCAACCGTTTTGTGGCATATGAGAATTCCATAAGCCCCGGACCTGTCGATTTTGGTCAAAAATGAAAAATTTCAAAAGTGCCCCCCCCACCAATTTCTGCTTTAAACTTTAGGTACTATCCCAAAATGTATCACTAAGGTGACAGAAGTTGATTTTGGAGCATCATTTTTGAACAGGAGCTTCAACCGTTTTGTGGCATATGAGAATTCCATAAGCCCCGGACCTGTCGATTTTGTGTCAAAAATGAAAATTCAAAAGTGCCCCAATTTCTGCTTTAAACTTTAGGTACTATCCCAAAATGTATCACTAAGGTGACAGAAGTTAGATTTTGGAGCATCATTTTTGAACAGAAGCTTCAACCGTTTTGTGGCATATGAGAAATTCCCTAAGCCCCGGACCTGTCGATTTTGGTCAAAAATGAAAATTTCAAAAGTGCCCCAATTTCTGCTTTAAACTTTAGGTACTATCCCAAAATGTATCACTAAGGTGACAGAAGTTGATTTCGGAGCATCATTTTTGAACAGGAGCTTCAACCGTTTTGTGGCATATGAGAAATTCCCTAAGCCCCGGACCTGTCGATTTTGGTCAAAAATGAAAATTTCAAAAGTGCCCCAATTTCTGCTTTAAACTTTAGGTACTATCCCAAAATGTATCACTAAGGTGACAGAAGTTGATTTCGGAGCATCATTTTTGAACAGGAGCTTCAACCGTTTTGTGGCATATGAGAAATTCCCTAAGCCCTGGACCTGTCGATTTTAGTCCAAAATGAAAATTTCAAAAGTGCCCCCAATTTCTGCTTTAAACTTTAGGTACTATCCCAAAATGTATCACTAAGGTGACAGAAGTTGATTTCGGAGCATCATTTTTGAACAGGAGCTTCAACCGTTTTGTGGCATATGAGAAATTCCCTAAGCCCCGGACCCTGTCGATTTTGGTCCAAAATGAAAATTTCAAAAGTGCCCCAATTTCTGCTTTAAACCTTAGGTACTATCCCAAAATGTATCACTAAGGTGACAGAAGTTGATTTGGAGCATCATTTTTGAACAGGAGCTTCAACCGTTTTGTGGCATATGAGAATTCCCTAAGCCCCAAACCTGTCGATTTTGGTCAAAAATGAAAATTTCAAAAGTGCCCCAATTTCTGCTTTAAACTTTAGGTACTATCCCAAAAATGTATCCCTAAGGTGACAGAAGTTGATTTCGGAGCATCATTTTTGAACAGGAGCTTCAACCGTTTTGTGGCATATGAGAAATTCCCTAAGCCCCGGACTTGTCGATGTTGGTCAAAAATGAAAATTTCAAAAGTGCCCCAATTTCTGCTTTAAACTTTAGGTACTATCCCAAAATGTATCACTAAGGTGACAGAAGTTAATTTCGGAGCATCATTTTTGAACAGGAGCTTCAACCGTTTTGTGGCATATGAGAAATTCCCTAAACTCCGGACCTGTCGATTTTGGTCAAAAATGAAAATTTCAAAAGTGCCCCAATTTCTGCTTTAAACTTTAGGTACTATTCCAAAATGTATCACTAAGGTGACAGAAGTTGATTTTGGAGCATCATTTTTGAACAGGAGCTTCAACCGTTTTGTGGCATATGAGAATTCCATAAGCCCCGGCGGACCTGTCGATATTTTGGTCAAAAATGAAAATTTCAAAAGTGCCCCAATTTCTGCTTTAAACTTTAGGTACTATCACAAAATGTATCACTAAGGTGACAGAAGTTGATTTCGGAGCATCCTTTTTGAACAGGAGCTTCAACCGTTTTGTGGCATATGAGAAATTCCCTAAGACCCGGACCTGTCGATTTTGGTCAAAAATGAAAATTTAAAAAGTGCCCCAATTTCTGCTTTAAACTTTAGGTACTATCCCAAAATGTATCACTAAGGTGACAGAAGTTGATTTCGGAGCATCATTTTTGAACAGGAGCTTCAACCGTTTTGTGGGCATATGAGAAATTCCCTAAGCCCCGGACCTGTCGATTTTGGTCAAAAATGAAAATTTCAAAAGTGCCCCAATTTCTGCTTTAAACTTTAGGTACTATCACAAAATGTATCACTAAGGTGACAGAAGTTGATTTCGGGAGCATCATTTTTGAACAGGAGCTTCAACCGTTTTGTGGCATATGAGAAATTCCCCTAAGCCCCGGACCTGTCGATTTTGGTCAAAAATGAAAATTTCAAAAGTGCCCCAATGTCTGCTTTAAACTTTAGGTACTATCCCAAAATGTATCACTAAGGTGACAGAAGTTGATTTCGCAGCATCATTTTTGAACAGGAGCTTCAACCGTTTTGTGGCATATGAGAAATTCCCCTAAGCCCCGGACCTGTCGATTTTGGTCAAAAATGAAAATTTCAAAAGTGCCCCAATTTCTGCTTTAAAACTTTAGGTACTATCCCAAAATGTATCACTAAGGTGACAGAAGTTGATTTCGGAGCATCATTTTTGAACAGGAGCTTCAACCGTTTTGTGGCATATGAGAAATTCCCTAAGCCCCGGACCTGTCGATTTTGGTCAAAAATGAAAATTTCAAAAGTGCCCCAATTTCTGCTTTAAACTTTAGGTACTATCCCAAAATGTATCACTAAGGTGACAGAAGTTGATTTCGGAGCATCATTTTTGAACAGGAGCTTCAACCGTTTTGTGGCATATGAGAAATTCCCTAAGCCCCGGACCTGTCGATTTTGGTCAAAAATGAAAATTTCAAAAGTGCCCCAATTTCTGCTTTAAACTTTAGGTACTATCCCAAAATGTATCACTAAGGTGACAGAAGTTGATTACGGAGCATCATTTTTGAACAGGAGATTCTACCGTTTTGTGGCATATGAGAAATTCCCTAAGCCCCGGACCTGTCGATTTTGGTCCAAAATGAAAATTTCAAAAGTGCCCCAATTTCTGCTTTAAACTTTAGGTACTATCCCAAAATGTATCACTAAGGTGACAGAAGTTGATTTTGGAGCATCATTTTTGAACAGGAACTTCAACCGTTTTGTGGCATATGAGAATTCCCCTAAGCCCCAAACCTGTCGATTTTGGTCAAAAATGAAAATTTCAAAAGTGCCCCAATTTCTGCTTTAAACTTTAGGTACTATCCCAAAATGTATCACTAAGGTGACAGAAGTTGATTTCGGAGCATCATTTTTGAACAGGAGCTTCAACCGTTTTGTGGCATATGAGAATTCCATAAGCCCCGGACCTGTCGATTTTGGTCAAAAATGAAAATTTCAAAAGTGCCCCAATTTCTGCTTTAAACTTTAGGTACTATCCCAAAATGTATCACTAAGGTGACAGAAGTTGATTTTGGAGCATCATTTTTGAACAGGAGCTTCAACCGTTTTGTGGCATATGAGAATTCCATAAGCCCCGGACCTGTCAATATTTGGTCAAAAATGAAAATTTCAAAAGTGCCCCCAATTTCTGCTTTAAACTTTAGGTACTATCCCAAAATGTATCACTAAGGTGACAGAAGTTTGATTTCGGAGCATCATTTTTGAACAGGAGCTTCAACCATTTTGTGGCATATGAGAAATTCCCTAAGCCCCGGACCTGTCAATTTTGGTCAAAAATGAAAATTTCAAAAGTGCCCCAATTTCTGCTTTAAACTTTAGGTACTATCCCAAAATGTATCACTAAGGTGACAGAAGTTGATTTCGGAGCATCATTTTTGAACAGGAGCTTCAACCGTTTTGTGGCATATGAGAAATTCCCTAAGCCCCGGACCTGTCGATTTTGGTCAAAAATGAAAATTTCAAAAGTGCCCCAAATTTCACCTTTAAACTTTAGGTACTATCCCAAAATGTATCACTAAGGTGACAGAAGTTGATTTCGGAGCATCATTTTTGAACAGGAGATTCTACCGTTTTGTGGCATATGAGAAATTCCCTAAGCCCCGGACCTGTCGATTTTGGTCAAAAATGAAAATTTCAAAAGTGCCCCAATGTCTGCTTTAAACTTTAGGTACTATCCCAAAATGTATCACTAAGTGACAGAAGTTGATTTCGGAGCATCATTGTTGAACAGGGAGCTTCAACCGTTTTGTTGCATATGAGAATTCCATAAGCCCCGGACCTGTCGATATTGGTCAAAAATGAAAATTTCAAAAGTGCCCCCAATTTCTGCTTTAAACTTTAGGTACTATCCCCAAAATGTATCACTAAGGTGACAGAAGTTGATTTCGGAGCATCATTTTTGAACAGGAGCTTCAACCGTTTTGTGGCATATGAGAATTCCATAAGCCCCGGACCTGTCGATTTTGGTCAAAAATAAAAATTTCAAAAGTGCCCCAATTTCTGCTTTAAACTTTAGGTACTATCCCAAAATGTATCACTAAGGTGACAGAAGTTGATTTTGGAGCATCATTTTTGAACAGGAGCTTCAACCGTTTTGTGGCATATGAGAATTCCATAAGCCCCGGACCTGTCGATTTTGGTCAAAAATGAAAATTTCAAAAGTGCCCCAATTTCTGCTTTAAACTTTAGGTACTATCCCAAAATGTATCACTAAGGTGACAGAAGTTGATTTTGGAGCATCATTTTTGAACAGGAGCTTCAACCGTTTTGTGGCATATGAGAATTCCATAAGACCCCGGACCTGTCGATTTTGGTCAAAAATGAAAATTTCAAAAGTGCCCCCAATTTCTGCTTTAAACTTTAGGTACTATCCCAAAATGTATCACTAAGGTGACAGAAGTTGATTTTGGAGCATCATTTTTGAACAGAAGCTTCAACCGTTTTGTGGCATATGAGAAATTCCCTAAGCCCCGGACCTGTCGATTTTGGTCAAAAATGAAAATTTCAAAAGTGCCCCCAATTTCTGCTTTAAACTTTAGGTACTATCCCAAAATGTATCACTAAGGTGACAGAAGTTGATTTCGGAGCATCATTTTTGAACAGGAGCTTCAACCCGTTTTGTGGCATATGAGAAATTCCCTAAGCCCCGGACCTGTCGATTTTGGTCAAAAATGAAAATTTCAAAAGTGCCCCAATTTCTGCTTTAAACTTTAGGTACTATCCCAAAATGTATCACTAAGGTGACAGAAGTTGATTTCGGAGCATCATTTTTGAACAGGAGCTTCAACCGTTTTGTGGCATATGAGAAATTCCCTAAGCCCTGGACCTGTCGATTTTAGTCCAAAATGAAAATTTCAAAAGTGCCCCAATTTCTGCTTTAAACTTTAGGTACTATCCCAAAATGTATCACTAAGGTGACAGAAGTTGATTTCGGAGCATCATTTTTGAACAGGAGCTTCAACCGTTTTGTGGCATATGAGAAATTCCCTAAGCCCCGGACCTGTCGATTTTGGTCCAAAATGAAAATTTCAAAAGTGCCCCAATTTCTGCTTTAAACCTTAGGTACTATCCCAAAATGTATCACTAAGGTGACAGAAGTTGATTTTGGAGCATCATTTTTGAACAGGAGCTTCAACCGTTTTGTGGCATATGAGAATTCCCTAAGCCCCAAAACCTGTCGATTTTGGTCAAAAATGAAAATTTCAAAAGTGCCCCAATTTCTGCTTTAAACTTTAGGTACTATCCCAAAATGTATCACTAAGGTGACAGAAGTTGATTTCGGAGCATCATTTTTGAACAGGAGCTTCAACCGTTTTGTGGCATATGAGAAATTCCCTAAGCCCCGGACTTGTCGATGTTGGTCAAAAATGAAAATTTCAAAAGTGCCCCAATTTCTGCTTTAAACTTTAGGTACTATCCCAAAATGTATCACTAAGGTGACAGAAGTTAATTTCGGAGCATCATTTTTGAACAGGAGCTTCAACCGTTTTGTGGCATATGAGAAATTCCCTAAACTCCGGACCTGTCGATTTTGGTCAAAAATGAAAATTTCAAAAGTGCCCCAATTTCTGCTTTAAACTTTAGGTACTATTCCAAAATGGTATCACTAAGGTGACAGAAGTTGATTTTGGAGCATCATTTTTGAACAGGAGCTTCAACCGTTTTGTGGCATATGAGAATTCCATAAGCCCCGGCGGACCTGTCGATTTTGGTCAAAAATGAAAATTTCAAAAGTGCCCCAATTTCTGCTTTAAACTTTAGGTACTATCCCAAAATGTATCACTAAGGTGACAGAAGTTGATTTCGGAGCATCATTTTTGAACAGGAGCTTCAAACCGTTTTGTGGCATATGAGAATTCCATAAGCCCCGGACCTGTCGATTTTGGTCAAAAATGAAAATTTCAAAAGTGCCCCCAATTTCTGCTTTAAACTTTAGGTACTATCCCAAAATGTATCACTAAGGTGACAGAAGTTGATTTCGGAGCATCATTTTTGAACAGGAGCTTCAACCGTTTTGTGGCATATGAGAATTCCATAAGCCCCGGACCTGTCGATTTTGGTCAAAAATGAAAATTTCAAAAGTGCCCCCAATTTCTGCTTTAAACTTTAGGTACTATCCCAAAATGTATCACTAAGTGACAGAAGTTGATTTCGGAGCATCATTTTTGAACAGGAGCTTCAACCGTTTTGTGGCATATGAGAATTCCATAAGCCCCGGACCTGTCGATTTTGGTCAAAAATAAAAATTTCAAAAGTGCCCCAATTTCTGCTTTAAACTTTAGGTACTATCCCAAAATGTATCACTAAGGTGACAGAAGTTGATTTTGGAGCATCATTTTTGAACAGGAGCTTCAACCGTTTTGTGGCATATGAGAATTCCATAAGCCCCCGGACCTGTCGATTTTGGTCAAAAATGAAAATTTCAAAAGTGCCCCAATTTCTGCTTTAAACTTTAGGTACTATCCCAAAATGTATCACTAAGGTGACAGAAGTTGATTTTGGAGCATCATTTTTGAACAGGAGCTTCAACCGTTTTGTGGCATATGAGAATTCCATAAGCCCCGGACCTGTCGATTTTGGTCAAAAATGAAAATTTCAAAAGTGCCCCAATTTCTGCTTTAAACTTTAGGTACTATCCCAAAATGTATCACTAAGGTGACAGAAGTTGATTTTGGAGCATCATTTTTGAACAGAAGCTTCAACCGTTTTGTGGCATATGAGAAATTCCCTAAGCCCCGGACCTGTCGATTTTGGTCAAAAATGAAAATTTCAAAGTGCCCCAATTTCTGCTTTAAACTTTAGGTACTATCCCAAAATGTATCACTAAGGTGACAGAAGTTGATTTCGGAGCATCATTTTTGAACAGGAGCTTCAACCGTTTTGTGGCATATGAGAAATTCCCTAAGCCCTGGACCTGTCGATTTTAGTCCAAAATGAAAATTTCAAAAGTGCCCCAATTTCTGCTTTAAACTTTAGGTACTATCCCAAAATGTATCACTAAGGTGACAGAAGTTGATTTCGGAGCATCATTTTTGAACAGGAGCTTCAACCGTTTTGTGGCATATGAGAAATTCCCTAAGCCCCGGACCTGTCGATTTTGGTCCAAAATGAAAATTTCAAAAGTGCCCCAATTTCTGCTTTAAACCTTAGGTACTATCCCAAAATGTATCACTAAGGTGACAGAAGTTGATTTTGGAGCATCATTTTTGAACAGGAGCTTCAACCGTTTTGTGGCATATGAGAATTCCCTAAGCCCCAAACCTGTCGATTTTGGTCAAAAATGAAAATTTCAAAAGTGCCCCAATTTCTGCTTTAAACTTTAGGTACTATCCCAAAATGTATCACTAAGGTGACAGAAGTTGATTTCGGAGCATCATTTTTGAACAGGAGCTTCAACCGTTTTGTGGCATATGAGAAATTCCCTAAGCCCCGGACTTGTCGATGTTGGTCAAAAATGAAAATTTCAAAAGTGCCCCAATTTCTGCTTTTAAACTTTAGGTACTATCCCAAAATGTATCACTAAGGTGATAGAAGTTAATTTCGGAGCATCATTTTTGAACAGGAGCTTCAACCGTTTTGTGGCATATGAGAAATTCCCTAAACTCCGGACCTGTCGATTTTGGTCAAAAATGAAAATTTCAAAAGTGCCCCAATTTCTGCTTTAAACTTTAGGTACTATTCCAAAATGTATCACTAAGGTGACAGAAGTTGATTTTGGAGCATCATTTTTGAACAGGAGCTTCAACCGTTTTGTGGCATATGAGAATTCCATAAGCCCCGGCGGACCTGTCGATTTTGGTCAAAAATGAAAATTTCAAAAGTGCCCCAATTTCTGCTTTAAACTTTAGGTACTATCCCAAAATGTATCACTAAGGTGACAGAAGTTGATTTCGGAGCATCATTTTTGAACAGGAGCTTCAACCGTTTTGTGGCATATGAGGAATTCCATAAGCCCCGGACCTGTCGATTTTGGTCAAAAATGAAAATTTCAAAGTGCCCCAATTTCTGCTTTAAACTTTAGGTACTATCCCAAAATGTATCACTAAGGTGACAGAAGTTGATTTCGGAGCATCATTTTTGAACAGGAGCTTCAACCGTTTTGTGGCATATGAGAATTCCCATAAGCCCCGGACCTGTCGATTTTGGTCAAAAATGAAAAATTTCAAAAGTGCCCCAATTTCTGCTTTAAACTTTAGGTACTATCCCAAAATGTATCACTAAGGTGACAGAAGTTGATTTTGGAGCATCATTTTTGAACAGGAGCTTCAACCGTTTTGTGGCATATGAGAAATTCCTTAAGCCCCGGACTTGTCGATGTTGGTCAAAAAATTGAAAATTTCAAAAGTGCCCCAATTTCTGCTTTAAACTTAGGTACTATCCCAAAATGTATCACTAAGGTGACAGAAGTTGATTTCGGAGCATCATTTTTGAACAGGAGCTTCAACCGTTTTGTGGCATATGAGAATTCCATAAGCCCCGGACCTGTCGATTTTGGTCAAAAATGAAAATTTCAAAAGTGCCCCAATTTCTGCTTTAAACTTTAGGTGCTATCCCTAAAATGTATCACTAAGGTGACAGAAGTTGATTTTGGAGCATCATTTTTGAACAGGAGCTTCAACCGTTTTGTGGCATATGAGAAATTCCCTAAGCCCCAGACCTGTCGATTTTGGTCCAAAAATGAAAATTTCAAAAGTGCCCCAATTTCTGCTTTAAACTTTAGGTACTATCCCAAAATGTATCACTAAGGTGACAGAAGTTGATTTCGGAGCATCATTTTTGAACAGGAGCTTCAACCGTTTTGTGGCATATGAGAAATTCCCTAAGCCCCGGACCTGTCGATTTTGGTCAAAAATGAAAATTTCAAAAGTGCCCCCCAATTTCTGCTTTAAACTTTAGGTACTATCACAAAATGTATCACTAAGGTGACAGAAGTTGATTTCGGAGCATCATTTTTGAACAGGAGCTTCAACCGTTTTGTGGCATATGAGAAATTCCCTAAGCCCCG